>NW_003299103.1:172234-414951 GCF_000151645.1 Tuber melanosporum
CTTCTTCTCTGGGTCAGGCGCTTTGAGACTCGGATCTACATTGGCATCTACAATGTAACTGCAGGAGTAAAAGTGCTTCTTATTGTGGAGATATCAGTGGCGAGCTGTCATGTCCGAGCAGATGTAATATCAACTATGGAACTCTCTACCCATATACACTTAATCTTCTACAAGTATTCGCCGCTCCTGAACATCTATGCAGTTCTACTCTATTTCATATCATTCTGGATGATAGCCACGTAGCTCCCCCAGTGGACCAATTTGGTGATTGACTACCAATAGGTACTACGCACAGTCAACTCTCCTGAAAGTAGGTCTCATCATGATCTCAGAGTAGTGTCTCAGAGTTCTAAACAATTCTCTAATACTATTACACTTTCAGGGCAACGGACTTTAGTTATATTGCCTATAGGCCTCTGGTAAGCTCACATACTACTTCTAACCTCAAAGTAGTATTATACTGACAGTTCTAGTCCATTTTGCTCAGAGCTACTTGGAGACCATTCTCCAAGTTCTCTTCAGCCCCTTTATTTATCCTACTGACAGCTTCTTGTCAACCGGACTGCGTCAGCGTATATTGTATTATAGAAGTGTCTCCGCTTGTAGACCTTTCCTAGCCCTACAGCAACTCTCTAACCTGTAGCCCATGATGATCAGGACTTATAATAGTGATAGAGGGGAGTGTTAGCCACTACACCTCTAAGATACAGCTTATTCGGAGCTTAACTGGATGTGTGGAAGTGATCCACACAACTTGAGATTCGAATACCCTGTGTAGTTTAGTATGATACACAATCTTGTAAACCCCCTGAAGCCCTGCATAACAGGTTACGTTCAAGATATAATAACTTGGCTCTATAGCAGGATATCTCAGAGACCAAGATAGGGTAACTGTGGTACAAAGATAGAGTAACTCTACTTGGACTTACTGTTGAGCAATTCAAGTTAACTGTTAGGAATACTGGGATCCGATACTTAGGAATGATCCTAAGTAGAGTAACCTCACCCAGAATCAAAATTTCTTGTCTCTAACACCCTCCTCCGGCCCCCTCACAGGGCCCACACGTCATCATATATATCAATCTCAGTTGCCTCCTATGACTATAATACTACAGAATTGGAGGTATCAGAATAACACGGTATACATTACCACCATTTGTCTGACCTAATCCTGTTTGCAGGATATATGAGAGGGGACCTTTGGCTAAGTTTGAGAAGTAGAACAGAATAAATCCATCAACTACCCAAAGAGTTACTAGGTTTCAAAGATGTAATATCTATGGCATGAGCTGTAGGTAACGGGACCTTTTAGTACAAAAAGATAATATCAAATGGTAAGAGATCTCAACAGGTGACCAATATATTCACATCTATCCTACAATAACTAGAAGAGTCTAGAACTCCTAGGAATACTACTGTGGAAGCTAATAGATTTTATGGAGTGTTGTAACTAGGTTTCAAAACATGTTGTAGCTACAGGAATAACTCACAATACTATAACAACTATTGAAACACTGTTACGCAGAGCAACCAAGAGTTGCTAACGGAGGAAATATTTGTCAAGCTGGTGGAATAGCTTTTTGCGAATTAGTAGGAAGTCCTCCAGAGGATATCTATCAGTTAGGTAAGAAGTTATGAAGGTTTGAAGTCAGGAGACCTAAAAGGGTTGGAATTACGACTACCTTCGCAGATACAACCTGCAGATGAAACTGATCATTTCATCAATGATGGAGACAATTGGAGCCAACTCAGTTTAACTTGAGAACTAGGCCATAAGTCTAAAGACTAATAATTGGATAACTACTGTTGGGAATAGTATGGTTCCTGGTTAGTTATATTAGTATTGCCGAAGAGGGTGTGGTAATTTTGTGGGTCTCCCAGTGTTCACACCTTTTAAGAATACCCGACCTTGCGAGATATAATCAGAGAGGTACAGAGTTGTATAATAAATAGATGTAGTCCGTGAATACTCAGATGCGGAATATAAATATCAAAGTACCTCCCCAGCTTTAGACATTATCAAGCAATGGAGAAGAGACCTTAACAATATAATATTGTATTTACAATTCTATCTTACTTTATTCAATTTACTTCGTTCTTAGTAGTCATAAACAAAACAAGCATAGTCCAAGCCTTCTTAGACAATCTCTGTCTACAGAAATGAATTTTAGTTGGCTTAGACAACTCTGAAGTTTATCAGGTTGTCTCCACCTAATAGTCCCCCCTCCATGTTCTACTTCATTTCTGTCAGCTTGCCCCCTACTGCCGTCCTACCTTAGCTACTAACCTACTACCTCGTCCCTCCACCACATGGTGTTCTGGTTTTTTTTTTGGCCTGCTGCCTGCCCATAGTTGATCTTTGGCTGTGTAACGATCCCCTTTCAGATAGTTAGTTCTTGGCGATGGGGAACGATACTTTTCTCTTCTGTCTCCTTCGTTGTATGTCTTACGATAGCTCTAGGCTTCTGCCTACGTTACCGATAGTACAAGACCTTTGTCTCCTATCGGAAACGCCTATCGTAAGCTTTCTCTAACTCGTCTTCGTGACGAGCACTTCTCGGCGTAATGATTACGGTTGCAGTAAGGATAAAGATCGTAAAGGTGTTTTATATTTGTTAAAGTAATAAGTAGGAAAAGTACTTAGAAGAAAGCGTGAAGAACCTATCTTCCACGGCCGTATCGGCCTCCTTATATAGTGTTCTTCCCGCCTTTAGTCATGTGACCTAAAGTGGTCACATGTGCGAAACTAAATCATAACAAACTAGTCATGTGACCAAAGTGATCACAAGCTCAAAACCCATGACCTGTAACTGGTACGGGTACTTGGTTATTAGTTTTGTTTTATGTTTTGTTTTAAGTATCGCTTTGATACTTGGTTAGTTTTAAGTATCGTTTGATACTTGGTTTTGTTTTATGTTTTGTTTTAAGTATCGCTTTGATACTTGGTTAGTTTTAAGTATCGTTTGATACTTGGTTTTGTTTTATGTTTTGTTTTAAGTATCGCTTTGATACTTGGTTAGTTTTAAGTATCGTTTGATACTTGGTTTTGTTTTATGTTTTGTTTTAAGTATCGCTTTGATACTTAAGGAGTTTTACCAAAGTGTATCGATTGATACTTTTGATTAGTTTCGTTCATGTTAAGACATGATCAGATTTGTGTATTTAAAGACCGCATGTTTCTACGATAGAAACGGCAGACTTCGACAAACAGTATTTCAATATACTTGGTTGAACCGTTACTTCTTTGTTCCCCAGTACGCCCTCAAAGCCTCCTTTAGTTCTCAGCTCTCGCCTCCTCTCTGGAAGAGCAGGCCACCTGCCAACTATCGTATCTTTTACCGATAACGTGATTAGCACCTTGCGAATACGTTACATTTTTTTAACCTCAGCAAGTGGTTAAGAACCTGTCCCCAGATTTATGCCTGATCAACCTATCGATATCCACCTCAGAACACTAGCGGAGAGAAGCGGCAGAATCTCAGCACATTCGGCTTCATCTCAAACCCAAGATAGAGTCTTTGACGACCAGGAGTGGGAAGCAAATCCCACGGCAAGACCTTACAAGAAAGAAACAACCCCGGCACTCTGCTAAAGAGCCGGGCGTCCCTGCAAACACGGAAGATACACAACCTCCAGGAGAATTCCCTTATACCCCGACAAAGAAGCCTTCCTTTGAACCTCCAAACGACTCCGAATCTAGTAGTGAGTCAGATATGGCTAGCACAGGAGGAGGGCCTTCTGGAGGAGGGAAATCTCGGGCAAGGCCTGAAGAAGAGGAGGTACCCGCAGCATTTGAACCCCCTAAGTTTAAACTCCACCTCCCAGCAAAGTTCACAGGAGAAGGAAAAGACCTCAAACCTGAAGCCTTTGAACGATGGGCAACAGAACTCTCACATTTCCTACTCTTACAAGGAAAAGATGTGGAAGACCCTACAACCGGACTTATCATGGGATCATTCTGTGAAGGAAAGGCAACCGACGCATACCACCAATGCTATAAGGATTTCGGCGGAAATGTAAGATTAAGAGGATCTACAGTTCTCGATTACCTGAAAGGACGATTCCAATCCTCTATAACCAATGACCTCCTATACAACAAATTCAACCAGCTCCAGCAAGTTAACGGAATGCATGTCAAGCGGATCACCGATGTGGCTACGGACCTAATAATGTATAAGGACCGAATGGAGAGAGGAAGTATCTCCAAATACATCCTGAAGCGACGATTCTACGACACCATGCACCCTACCCTCCGGCGAGAAGTAGAACCACTCGAGGAAGATGGCGATGATATTGCAGTAATAATTGCAAGAGCAGAACGAAAGGACGCCATTCTCCATGAGACTAAGGCCTACGAAACACAGACATCCTCTAGTAGGAACAGTCAGCCACGACACAAAGCCTCCAGCAACTCTGAAGACGATACCCCACGGGCTTCCAAGAAGAACACAAAATCCTCCAAAGAATCGAGACGGCAAAAAGGAGAATGTTTTGAATGTGGAAAAACAGGGCACATGGCAAAGAACTGTCCGACAAAGAAAGGAAAAGGAAAGGCAATTAAGCAAGAGGCGTCGGCCAACAATGTTGAAAGCGATAACGCCCAATCCAGTGAATGTGAAGAGATCCATATCGGATATGTCGGTGTGGAATGCAACAGTGTTCGACCTCCAGCTACATTTAAAGCACACACCACTCTAGAAGGTACTATCCTGATCAATGGCAAAAGGGCTCGAGTCCTATTCGACACTGGCGCAATGGGAAGAGATATGATCAGTAATGCCTTTGTCTCTGTCCATGGACTCCCAACCCGAGACCTTAACCAACCCATACCAGTCAATATGGCAGTAAAAGGATCACGATCCACAAGCCATAAAACCTGTAGTGCGACCATTCGACTTGGTTCTGCAGTCCTACCCCCCCAGGAAATGCTGGTTGAAAACTTAGCCAAATACGATGCCCTAATAGGCATGCCATTCCTGAACCGCCACAAAGCTATAATTAAGTGTGGGGAATCAACCATCGATTTCCCAGATCAGAAGGTCAGAGTCTCATGCAAGCCAACAAGCGGAGAGTACCGAGCCGCAGTCTGTGGAGCAACTACTCAAAAACTATTGGATGAATACTCTGATATTTTCCCTGATCAAATACCCGAAGAATTACCACCTATGAGAGAGGTGAACCACCACATCCGCCTCCGAGACCCCTCCAATCTCAAGAACCAACCCACCTATTCTATTCCTGACGCATACAAAAGCCCACTTTGTGATTGGATCAACCAACTACAAAGAAGAGGAGTCATCTACCGGGCAGAAGCCCCAGGTGCCGCTCCTATGTTTGTTCAACCCAAAGCAGATAGCAAAAGAATCCGCCCCTTGGTTGATCTCAAACTACGGAATGAAAACATGGTTATGGACAGCTCCGCTATCCCAAATCAAACCCAGATCCTAAATGCAGTTGGACGGGCTAGATTCCGAAGTAAGATTGATCTAAGCGATGCCTACTTCCAAACAAGGTTAGATCCAGAAAGCGAACGCTACAACAGTTTCAAAACACCCTTCGAAAGTTTCATTAGCTGAGTTATGTTACAAGGTGATATGAATGCGCCCACCACCTTTATGCGAATTATGGAAAACCTCCTGAGCGAATACCTCCACCATTTTGTTTGGGTCTACATTGATGATATCCTCATCTTCTCGAACACCGCAACAGAACACACCTACCATATAGGTTTGGTTTGTACCAAACTTAGGGAAGCTAAATTCTACACTAGCAGAAACAAATCAATCCTGTTTGCTGATAAACTCGATATCCTAGGACATGTTATCGATGATGAAGGAATACACGCAGCCCCTGGAAAAATAGCTTGTCTAACGGAATGGTCAACATCCCAGAATCCAGAGGAACTCATGCGATTCCTAGGACTAGTCAACTATATTTCCCAGTTCCTCCCACACCACGCCACTGTGACAGCGCCGCTCACAGACCTTACCGGCAATGCAGAATTTGTCTGGACCTACACTCATGACCAAGCCTTTACCAACATCAAGGAATTGATTAAAAAGGCCAACGTTATCCAGCCTATCGACTATAGTAAACCAGAACCGATATGATTGATTACTGATGCATCGGATGTTGGAGTTGGAGCATGGGTTGGGCAAGGGGCCTCCCATGAAATGGCAAGGCCGGTGGCATTACACAGCAGGAAGTTCACTAACTCACAGATGAACTATGGAACAACAGACAAGGAAGCCCTTGCTGTGATTGATGCTCTCGCCGCTTTCAACAACATCCTCATGGGCAATACCTTCACTATTGTTACCGACCACCAACCCCTCACAAATCTTAAAACAGAAAGGATACCTGAAAGAAGAAGAACAAGATGGATAGGCGGGATCAGCAAATACGATGCAAAAATCATCTATACCCCTGGAAGAATGAACTATTTAGCTGATGCTCTCTCCCGCCTATATGAGAATCAAGACATCACAGAGCTCCCTCTCGTTCACGACCACACAAGACAAAGCGAGGACAGCCCTGACGACACCTCCTATGAACAAGAATCATCGATGGCTACCGCCAGCTCTGTCGCTCCCTCCAATCCTTGCTCTTACACCATGTACAGTGCTGCCGGAACAGAATGAGGAAAGGACATTGATGAAGAATAGAAAGACAATTGCATGCTCCGCAGTACACCTCCTCACGAACTTGAACAAAGCAGACTCCACTGGTCCCACTGTTACCACGACACCTGCCCTATTCACCAGACTGAGATTAAGTTCGGAAACAGATACCAGCGACCGTACTATATGCCTGCTGATGATTCCAAAGACACCAGTTTAGACACCGCAGAAGGAGAAGAAGAAATGATCGATGAAAATGAGTCAACCCAATCTCCTCATATCCTTAACCCTACTCCAACACGATACCAAGGTCTTGAAGAACTCGAGCAAGCAGCAGCCTACATGGATGCAATATCCTATTTACACCCCCCACAGTCAGCCCTGCCATCCTCTCCTCCCGTAATCGATTCACGACCACTATATGGGGGACCCTTACGAGTATACAACAATGATACCATTGTCTCGGTCATACCGCCTACTATTCCCGAGCATCGGCGTCAACTCTACGAAGCCTTTGAGGAAGAGGAAGCCCCTATCGAACCAACAAGAGGATCCTTAATCGAGGATGAACAAGATGTTAGATCAACTACAGAAGAATTAACCTCCTCTTTCCGAAGCCAAATGATAGCAGGATATCGCCATGACCCGATTTACTTCAAAGCCATGGATAGCTCCAGGTATGGAGAGCTTGCTCCCTACAACATATCCAACGGAATGGTCTTTACCAGCACCCGTTATGGTGAACATTGCCTATATATACCAAAAGGCCATATGTTCAACGGAATGACGATTAGAGAATATGTCATATCCAAAATTCACAACCAAGGACACCACAGCACAGACCGCAACCTTCAATATGCTTCAGAATATGTTTACTGGCCTGAGATGCGCAAGGATTTCCGCGATTTTGTCAAGCAATGTGAACTCTGCCAGACAAACAAGGAGCGAACACAACTACCTGAAGGAAAAGCACAGACCCTCCAACTACCATGTGAAATATTCGAATCATATACCATCGATTTTGCAGGACCATTCAATAAATCCGCTGGATATGACAACATCTTGGTGGCTGTGGACCGATTCCCCGGATACACTTGGCTCATACCAATGAAGCTTACCGATTCCTCCAAAGACACCTGGAATAACCTCCAACGATACCTGTTTACCCCCCATGGGTACCCCTTATCTATTGTCAGTGATGCTGATCCCCGCTTTACAGTCAGATTCTGGAAGCAAACCTTGACCTCCCTCGGAATAAACCACATTATGGCTGCCCCTGGACATCATGAGACAAATGGCCAAGCAGAAAGAAAGATTCGCGAAGTTAACACCGGAATTAAGAATATGATCAATGAACGACAAACCAACTGGGAACCAGCCCTTGTTGAGCTCGCTACATATATCAATGCCGGATTTTCAGATACCTTGGGGATGTCACCATACAAGGCAGTCTTTGGCCGTCAATACCCCCTCCTACCTACAACACTATTTAAGAACTCCTCAGTCCCTGCCTCTGATGACAATCTAAACCGCCACCAAGCAATTCGGAACGATGCCTTCCAAGCTGTTAAGGCTGCCCAATTCCGAAGCACCACTACTGCCCAGAAACGACGACGCAAACATGTTCCCATCTCACCAGGAGACATGCTGATGGTACACGGTAACATGTTCATTACCAATGTCGGACGCAGCAAGAAACTACAACCCCGATGGCGAGCACCTTTCAAGGTCTTATCCTTTGACGAGCATACAGAGAACTACACCATCCAGATGGATGGACGCATGTACCGCCGCAATACTGCAGTCTTTCACGCCTCAGCTGTCAAGCGATTCCATCCAAATGACGACTCCAAGTTTCCTGGAAGAACCCACTCTCGGCCTGCACCTATCATCATCGATAAGAAGGATGAATGGGAAGTTGAAGAAATCAGAGACCACCCCATTTGGTATGGAAATGATCAGTTCCTAGTCAAATGGAAAGGATATCCGACAAGCGAAAACATTTGGGAACTACTGGAAGGATTAGAGCACGCTATGGATATGGTGAACGGATGGTGGAAAGACAACATGCCAAACGAATTCCTCCCCCCAACAATCAATTATATCACCATGTGCTGGACACCTACAATGCAAGAAACTGAGCGATGGCACGCAGAACTCGAAGCTAGAGATGGATTTTGGGCACCATACTTTGAGTCGGAGTTCGAAAGCAGCGATGAGGAGAATCAAGCTATGGAGCAGGTCCTCGACGACTTTATCTAGTCACCAATCATCATCCGAATACCATAACGATGTCCAACTATGTGGAGCTCAATGTGAGGCAGCGACAACAGATTGTTGGACTGTTGTTAAACCGCGATGTTATCCAACTTGAAGACTATTTCGAAATCCTCTGGATTGACTACTGTCCTGATTGCGATTATGCTTGGATTGATGTACAGCACGAATCTCGTATTTGTAACTACTGTGATTTAGATTTTTTCGAGTCTAAGTGTTTCCTTAGAGTTTCCTCTTGTCCCTGGTGTGACACTTATGATGAAGGGTTTTTAGCGAAAACTGAAGCCATGAGTTTCTCAGACTCCGCTTTTGATGATTATTAGGTTTTGTTTGTTTAAACAGTTGTTTTGTTTTGGGGAATGTAACCGGTACGGGTACTTGGTTATTGGTTTTGTTTTATGTTTTGTTTTAAGTATCACTTTGATACTTGGTTAGTTTTAAGTATCGTTTGATACTTGGTTTTGTTTTATGTTTTGTTTTAAGTATCGCTTTGATACTTGGTTAGTTTTAAGTATCGTTTGATACATGGTTTTGTTTTATGCTTTGTTTTATGTATCGCTTTGATACTTAAGGAGTTTTATCAAAGTGTATCGATTGATACCTTTGATTAGTTTCGTTCATGTTAAGATATGAACAGATTTGTGTATTGAAAGCCCGCCTGTTTCTAAGATAGAAACGGCAGACTTCGACAAACAGTATTTCAATATACTTGGTTGAACGGTTACTTCTTTGTTCCCCAGTACGTCCTCGAAGCCTCCTTTAGTTCTCAGCTCTTGCCTCCTGTCTGGAAGAGCAGGCCACCTGCCAACTATCGTATCTTTTACCGATAACGTGATTAGCACCTTGTGAACACGTTACATGACCTCATAGAGAGGTTATGTGCGAAACTCATAAACCAATCATAACACAATAAACAAGTCATATGACTCGACTGAGTCATATGCATGAAACCCATGACATCATAATGAGGTCATGTGCGAAACATAAATCATATGCGCAAGGCTTACCTGTAAGGCACACTTGTAAGGCATACTCATCAGGCGCATATCCCATAACTCATACTTGAGCCATGTGCGAAAGCATCACAAATCCTACACATAACTAATCATATAACCCGAATAGGTCATATGCGTGAAACAATAACATACCTGTGACTCATAACCATGTGTCACATGAAAACCCTTTTCTCGCTAAGCCACCTTCGTGACATTAGCTCCCCTCCTCCTAAGCCTGAGTCCCATCAGGCTTTTTCTTCCAATTTCAATAGTTCCCGTCCTCCTGAGCGCATGGTCCTTTTCAGCTTGTGGAACTTTTCGTCTGCTATCCTCCATCTGACCCTTACCGATTCCAGAGTCAGATTCGCCATCTCGATCGTGTGCCGCTGATTGTCGTTCAGCTGTCTAAGCTCCGCAATCGTTTTGTCGTTTGCCGAAATTGTGGCCTCGGCTTGGCCCAGTTGTTCTCGGAGTCCCCGGATCTGCCTGTGTAGGCTCCTGACATCCGGTTCCATGTCTGCCAAGGAATTTTGGGCCCCTCCCTCCTTGGACCGCGTCCTTGCGGCCCATGCCTTTCTGGCATCTTCTCCTTCCCACTCTTTTCGGCTTCCATCCTTCTGCGGGTAGAATCCCGCAGATATTTTTTGTGCCCTGTGCATCCTGCACCCATTTCTGAAGTATTGTTGCCAATGCTTCAGGACGTGGGCTGGGTGTGGGCCACGCTTTCGACATTGCCTTGGGAACCATCCCGAGCCTTCTTTGTCGCCAAAGTGTGTTTGGCAATGGACATTGTAGCATAACGTCCATGACATGGCGTTATGCTGTGCTTGTCTTTCCCTTTCCTTGAGTTCTTCGTCGGTTGGCCCACATGAATGAGTATTCAGAGCTGGTGGGTGTGGTTTGGCGGGGGCTATCCCTCCAGCCCTCGTGTTGCTGCAACGGCACGGGAGTCTTTCCCTCTCCTTTGTCTTGGTTGAACGTGATCGTCACCTGGGCCAGGCTTGCCTGGGTATCGCTGGTGCAAGGTTGAGATGGCATCTTGTGCGTTTTCGAAGTTGTGTACAAAGTACCAAGTTTTATCGTGTTCAGGAGAATATCCTGTCCACTTGGCTCGGTATTGGAGGTGACCGTGGAAGAAGCAGGAATCGACTATTTCGTCGAGCTCGTATTCTGGTTCTCCATTGTATTCGATCGGAGGGGGAGGAATAAGTGTTTGTGAAGGAAACTTATTGTCGTTGTGTAGTTCGAGGAGTGAGATGTGGAATGTATTGTGTATTCACATTGAGGGGGGAAGGTCGAGTTTATAAGCTCGGCTGCCCACTTTTTCCAGTATCCGGAATGGTCCTATTTTCTAGTAGTCCAATTTCTTTGATGGTCGCGTTGTATGAATATTGTGTGGTGTTAGCCATACCATATCTCCTGGTCGTATGTTCGGATCTAGTCTTCGGTGCTTATCGTATTGTTCCTTCTGTCGTTGTTGTGCTTGACTCATTTCGTATTGTAATGTTTCATGTAGTTTCCCCATATCGGTTTTATCCGGTATCACATCATTAATCGTATGATATGTGGTCTGACTTTGTGGATGTTGTCCGTAATTTGTGAAGAAGGGTGTCGTGCCAATTGTTTCTTGCTTTCCATTGTTGTATGTGAATTCGGCCATAGATAACAGCTTGTACCAATCATCTGGCTGATAGTTGACATAGGCCCTTGAATATTGTTCGAGTATCACATTTACCCGTTCCGTTTGTCCATCCATTTGTGGGTGGAACGCTGTGCTTATTCTGTTTTGTATCCCTATTTCTCTGGTTACTTTCTTCCATAGTCCCAATGTGAATAGTGTTCCTCGATCGGTAATGATATTCTTTGGGAGGCCGTGAAGTCGAAAGACCTCCCGGAAGAATGTTTGTATAAAATCCCTCGTGTTAATGTCTTTTCTAACCGGAATGAAATGACTCATTTTGGTCAGGCGATCCACCACGACCAAGATGCTATCGCAATTTTCCGATGTTGGTAGGTCCGTGATGAAATCCATAGTAATTGTTTCCCATGGTTGTTCAGGGACTTCGTTTGATTTTAGTAATCCATATGGTACATGTTTAGCCGTTTTCGTCCTCTGGCCTATGTCACAGTTTTTGACATATCGTTTGACATCTTCGCGCAGTCCTGGCCAATAGAATGACCTCGTGATGAATTCTGTGGTTTTAGCCGTTCCTCCGTGTCCTGCCGTTCGGATATCGTGGTGTTGTTGTATGTTGTCTGTCCTTATCGCCTCTTCTTCCGGGATCCATTGTTTTCCATTGTGCCACATATTTCCGTCCTTCCATTGGCATAACCCCAGTGCAATTCCTTTCATCTCCTTTTTTCCTTCTTCTAAGGCTTCTCTGATTGCCTGGATTGTTTTGTCTTTCTTGTTTGCGTTCTCGTTTCCTCTTTCTTCCTTTGATGTGAATTGGATAACCTCCATTGCCTCGAAGTAGGTTTTTGGTAATAGGGTCCGTGTTTTTTGTTTGATCCTTTCGTCTTCTTTCGTTTGTGGTTTGTCGCTTGCAATCCTTGTGAGAGCATCTGGCTTTCCACTTTCTTTGCCTAGTTGGTATTCGATTTTGAAGTTGTATTTGCTGAGGTGTTCCATCCATCTTATCTGGCGGTCGTTCAGTTCTTTCGTAGTCATGAACGGCACCAGGTTCTTGTGGTCGGTTAGAACTCAGACTGGATGGTCATTGTTCAAAACGTATCTTCTCCATTCTTTTAATGCTTGAACTATTGCTAATAGTTCTTTGTTTGCAATATCATAGTTGCACTCTGCGGGGGTCATTGTCTTGGATTGATAGAACACTGGCCTCCATTTTCCATCGTCGCAATGTTGCGATAGTATGCCTGAGCATACATATTTTCAGGCGTCTGTTTCAATCATTGTCCTTCGGTTTGGGTTGAAATGGACCAATATGGGTGCCGATGTTAGATACGTTGGTATTGCATCATATGCCTTTTGGTCCGTTTCTCCCCATTCCCATTTCTTGTCTTTTTTCGTTAGGTTATAGAGTGGTTTTGCAAGTCTGCTAAACCCCTCTATGAACCTTCGATAAAAGTTGCAGAATCCCATAAAGCATTGGACATCGGTTTTGTTGTTTGGTTTGGCCCAATCCCATATGGCTGCTATTTTAACAGGGTCGACCTTGACCCCGCTTCGATTTATGATAAATCCAAGGTATTCTGTTTCTTCCTTATGGAATTCGCATTTTGTTGGTTTGATCTTCATTCCTGATCCTTGTATTGCCGTCATGATATTGCTGATATCTTTTTGGTGTTGCTGTATGTTTTCCGAGTATATGAGTACATCGTCCAAGTATACGATGCAACATATGTCGAGGTACTTATTAAGTACCTTGTTGATCCATCTCTGGAATGAAGCCGGTGCGTTGGTTAGCCCGAAGGGCATAACCAAGTATTCGAACATTCCGTATCTTGAGGCGAATGTAGTCTTCCATTCGTCTCCTGCCTTGATGCGTATATTGTAGTATGCGTCTTTGATGTCGAGTTTGGTGAAGTATTTTGGTGATCGTAGTCTGTCCAGTGCTTCCCCAATCAAGGGTAGTGGATATCGGTCCTTCTTGGTAACCGAATTGAGGGCTCTGTAGTCCATGCATAGTCTCATTTTTCCGTCTTTCTTTTTGACGAATAGTATTGGGGATCCTCCTGACGCGAAAGAGTCTCGGATCCATCCTCTCTTTAGGTTTTGCTCGATATACTTCCTAAGTTCTTCGAGCTCTGCTTCCCCTAGGGGGTATAACCTCTTATAGGGAATCTCTTTTGTCTTTCCCGTTTTTTCGTCTTTGTCCAGCTAAATTTCGTGGTCGATTCCTGGTCTTCCAGGTAGTAGCTCTGTAGCTTCCTCTTCTTGGAATAGATTTGTGAATTGGTGATATTCTTCTGGAACCAATTCTTTCCATCCTTTTTTGCTTTGGTATTTCTTGTCCTGGATTGCTAGCTCTGTACTAATGTTGATTTTTGCTAGAACCGCTTTTTCGTCTTCGTATGTCCATTTGAGAATTCCTGTTGTATCTCCTCTTCGATAATATCGTCCAAAGGCTTGTGCTGTGATCTCTTTGATCTCAATTCTTTTTGTTGTATCGAGCTGGTTTTGGTCCATACTTCCAAATCCCTTGTTTCCTCTTATGGTTTCTTCCAGTTGATCTACTTCATGCAGATCCTCTTTGTTGATTTTTTCGATTATCAACTGTGCGATTCGATCGCCTTTCTGGACTTGGTTGTCCTCTTGAGCTAGGTTGACCAGGACCACTTTGATTTCACCGGTATAGTCGACGTCGATCACCCCTGCCATGGTCATGAGTCGGTGTTTGACTGCGAGACCACTGCGTAGTGCTATTCGTCCATAGGTGCCTTCTGGAAGTCCAATGGCTATTCCCGTCGCTATCGTTGCCTGCCCATTGGCCGGTATCTTGATTCCTTCGTTGGCATATAGGTCGTGTCCTGCTGCCCCTTTGGAACCCTTGGTAGGCACTTTTGCCTCTTGGTCCAGTCTTTGTATCCGGACCCTCTTGTCTTGCCGCATCTCGGTAAACTTTGCATGCAAAGTTTCTTCCTCCGCTTCTCGTATCGGTATTGAGTAGACCACAGGTGAACTGTTGAGACATTGTGTCGCACATAGTTCGCTTGTAAAGGTCATCTTGTTCTCGTCCCAATCAATCGTCGGATTGTGCTTTTGTAACCATGGCATCCCTAGGACTATTTCATGGTTCTTCAGATCTGCCACTTGAAAGGTTGCCGTTTCCCTATGGCTGTCAATGTCCATTGGTACTGTCGCCGTATGGGTTATAGGACCCATAGCACTTGGTTTTCCATCTGCTAGGTAGACCTGTCTTGCTTTCTTCGCTTGTTTGGTATGGAGGCCGTATTTGTCACATATTTCTTTGTCGATGAAGTCTTCAGTGGCCCCCGAGTCGAGCATTGCATATATTGTTGTTTCTTCGCTTTCCCTGTTGTATATCTTCGTTTTGATCATCAGATGATCTCCCTCTCCTTCTTCTCTTTGCGTGTGTAGTGCCGTGTAGTAGTTCGCTAACTTGATGGGTTTTCCAGGTCCACATCTTGGGTCTCCCAGACCACCGTTTACTGGGAACCCTCCTCGTTTTCCGCCGGTGAATCCTCTGCTATCATTTCGCGGATGTTGCTTCTTTTCTGATTTTGGTAACGATTATTTCCAGTAGCTCTGTTTCCCTGGTATCTGTTATCTGGTCGGCTTCTGCATTCTCGTATCCGATGCCCTGCTTTTCCACACCTTAGGCATCGTTTCCCATTCATCCTTCTGGCGTATTCTTCCTTAGACAGATTCAGAGCAGGCCCTGTTCGTGACTTGCTCTAATATCCATCGGTTCGCCTGGTGGTAATGCTCGACTTTCTCCTCGAGGTGCTTGCAATTTGAAGGTCCCGTCCACATTCCTGGATGATTGGACCACTCTGTGTGCTATATTATTTTCCGAGTTGCTCCGAACCATGTTTAATTTGCTTTCTTTGTCGATTGCCCATCTTGCAAATCATTCGGCTGTCGTATAGTGCAGGTCAGAGATTCCCCATGCCTCTCGGAGTCTCTCACTGCAGTTTCTCAGGAGGATAATGTAGAGAGTCGCATCATCAAACTCGGCCTCGTATTCCAACAGTCGACATTCGTTCCAGTATGCTGAGAACTTTTGTTTTCCTTGCTGGACTTTTTCTAGCTTTCGTCTTGCTGTTTCTTTGGCGTTGGGGTCTGCAAATTATTCAAAGAGTGTTGCCTTGAACTCTTCGTACATGACCCATTCCCTCTGTTTCCGTCCATCTTGGAAGGGCATGATCCATTGTCCTGCAAGTCCTCTGAGTAGAGATTCCACATATGGAATCTTAATTTCATCATAGTGATTTGCGTATCCCTTAACTGCAAAATATCCCTCGCATTGCGCTAAGAATATTCGTAGCTTATCTTCGGCTCCTTTGTATGTGTCGGGCTCCTTTGCTTTTGGTCGTTGGACATTTCCTTGCCCTGTATTTCGGGTGGCTGCAAGAAATACCTGAAACTGATTTTCAGTCATTCCAAGTATGCTGGTTCCTGGTGCCGGAGCGGCTGGTGCCGGTGGCCCAGGTACTGCGGATCCCGACATTCTCTCAGGTCGTGGCGTTCCAGCAGAAGAGCTATCGACTGGTGATCCTTTCTCTGGGGTTACAGGGCTTGCTGCTCTCGAGGGTTCTGCTGAGACGTGATCTAGGGCATCGCTGAATCCTCCTAGATTAAGATTTTGATCGTCGACGTCAATATCTCCTTCCCTGTCTGGGTTGAAGGATGCCATCTTGTATCGTTTGGCGTCGCACTAGGTGACGCTTTGTAATGTAACGATCCCCTTTCAGATAGTTAGTTCTTGGCGACGGGGAACAATACTTATCCCTTTTGTCTCCTTCGTTGTATGTCTTACGATAGCTCTAGGCCTCTGCCTATGTTACCGATAGTACAAGACCTTTGTCTCCTATCGGAAACGCCTATCGTAAGCTTTCTCTAACTCGTCTTCGTGACGAGCACTTCTTGGGGTAATGATAACGGTTGCAATATGGATAAAGATCGTAAAGGTGTTTTATATTCGTTAAAGTAATAAGTAGGAAAAGTACTTAGAATTCAATCTAATTTTATTTATACTAGTGCCGCCGACACCGGCATACGACCAGTCTCCCCCACGCCCCATAAAACAAATCTATCTAAAATACACACTACCGCGGACTATTCCGCCTCGCAATCACTCCCCCCAAACATAAATCCCCAAAAAAAAAAAAAAAAAAAAAGTCACTACCTAAATAGGCTCACAGGCGCTCGCAGCAACTAGTACTGTCCTGGATTAATGCGTCTTCCTACCTCACCACCCAGCCACTGTCTCATACCCTCACCCCTATCCGCCTCCAACACAATCTGTCCCACATACTCAACAAAGGAATCATGTAGTCTATCCCAACACCCTTCTGTCCTTTGATAGTGCAGTCCCAGGTCCACGTATCCCTCGGCCAGAACCAACCCACAAAATGAACAGCGCTCCTCTTTCAACAACCCTTTTGTCTTAGCCCACCGCAAAACCACCGACGTCCGAGTCGCGAGGTCCAGCTTGTCCCATTGCTGGTGCCGAGAATGCCAAAACCAATCGTGACACATTTGTAAACAGCGGGGCTTTTTCTCAAAGTGTTCGGTGAAGGTGACTCGTTTCTGGGTGGCCGTCGCCGAAATCGCAGTCCCACAGCAGGGACAATTACAGCGTCGCTGGTCGGGCAAGAAAAACCACTTCTTCGGCATGGTTACCAACCCCGGTAGAGCGCATCCACTGCCATCGTGTTACTTCTCACACCGGGTGCAGGTCGTGGGGTCCCCTACCGTCGCCAACTGACCACTTCTTTCCACCATCAGTGTGCCGTCAAAGGGGTTACCTGCCACTACCAATTCCCCATCCACCGTCTCAACAAGCCGGGGAATTCCTAGGCGTAACCACCTGTGGCTCATCCACCAGGACTTCCACCGCAGTATCGTCGAATCCTTGTACAAGTCCTCATCAGCGGGCCGCCCTATAGCATAGCGGGGGCACTCAGTCCAGTGGTATCTATCATCCTTCCCTTCACAGCTGTCATGCCCGACCAAACCGGTCCCGCTGCGAATTCTCAGTAAAACATAGGAGTCCATACGGGTGAGGCCTCTGAGATGTCGAGGTTCCCTAGGTTCACGAGCATAATACCCGTGTCCCTCCCTGTTGTGCCATGAACCCCACTCTGCTTTTCGCAATTCTCGGGCCAATGCGGCATGTCCGATCCCAAAGCTTACCCCTTCCCAACTCAGCGGCCGCAATGGGCGTCCCACGCAGGCCTTAGCCTTTTTGTCCACCGTCTCATTGCTGTCAATGCTCATGTGTCCCAGAACCCAGCTAATGTTGACATGGCTGAACTCATTAAACAATGGGGCCATAACTTCCCACATTTGAGCCGAATCTCCTTCCGGAAACATCCCGTCTACCAGGGTGAGGGCGGGCACACAGTCCAGAAACATATGGACCGGGCACCTCTTGGCCATCATTCGAGCATATCGGAGTGCACAAACAACTGCAAACAGCTCTCATTCAACAATGCTCCAAGACGGGGGAATCGAGCACCCGTCGACACAGGTCAGGGCTCCTTTCTCAAATATTGCCCATGCCACACCAGCCCCTTCAGAGGACTTGGACCCGTCCGTGTATATAACCACATCCGAGGACTTGCAGAGATCTGTGTACAGCGAACGGTGGCGTGCAGCCATCACCGCCTTGTCCTTCCCAATCGTAATCGTGGGGCGGCAGGTGAGTTCCTTGTCCGAGTTCTGCCAGTGTGCCACCATCCCTTCCTGCTTCCAGTCATGCCGTATCTCACCGAACCACGGGTGTTGATCACAGTACCAGTAGTTAATAAATCGGCTGTAGCACCTCCTCTGTAGATACCTCCCTTGGATGGCAACAGGTGGTGTTCCGAACTCAGCCAGCAGTATATTGTTTGCCAGCCTCATGGGGGTCCTGAAGACTGATCGGAGGCAGTCGTTGACGTGGACCTGAATCTGTTTCACATACGATCCATGGTCGGTTACAAATTCAAGCCCGTAATACACGGTCGGAAGATATGCTGCTTGCACCAAGCTGTAAGTCTCCCATGCCCCAAGCCCTCCAACACTCCCAAACCTCCTTCCCAACGCTGAAATTCTTCTCCTAACACCCAACCCCCTTTCCAACCAATACTTTACATGAGAAGAAAAATTAAAAAATACATTGAACCTATACCCAAGAACCCGTAAATCCTCAGAAGGCAAAACTATTTCTCCCAACAATTCCATTCCCCCCCAAGCCCTGTCCCCAAACCCGATCCACTGGGTCTTGAGGGCACTAAACCCCATCCCCCTAGCCCTTGCTATGCGATCGCAGTCTGCAAAAATTTCCCCCGCATGGTACCGGGCAGCGTTGCAAGACTCTGCAGCCACCATGATGACCCCGTCATCAACATATGAGATCACCAATTGTCGGACCCCAGGGGAGTAGCACATTCGCGGTGTGAATATATCCGCCACGTAGGCCCCAAAGAGAAAGGGAGAGAGAGGTGAGCCCTGAGGCACCCCTTTGCTGACATAGCAGGCTTTAGAGACGCATCGGTTAAACCGGAAGCGAATTGACTGGCAGGACGTCCATCTTCACACCCACTGACACAGGTTCAATAGGCACCCCCTGGCGACCAGGAAGTCTGACAGAAGGTCAATATCAATGTTATCAAATCCTCCTTCAACGTCCATGGACAAGATCAGTCGTTTATAGCCCTCGTTGTGCCGTAGGAACTCAAAGACCACTGCCATGGCGTCATGAACCCCCCTCTTCTGGCGAGAACCAAACTGTGTTTCCCCCAGGTCAAGACACCTGGCCAGTCTCAGTAAAACCACGCGTTCTGCAACCTTTGCAGGTGTCGGGAGGAGGTGTATCATTCTCCATGACTTGACAATGTCGTATTTGGGTTTGTCAATCTTTGGTATGAGCACTACCTCTGCCCGATGCCAATCCGGAATACTGTGACGTAACCCATAGTTGACCAAACGCCTCAAGGTTGCCGTATCCCTTCGCTTCCAAAACCTTATGAATGGATACCCAATATCATCTTCTCCTGGGCCTGTGTTCGTAGGGGACCTAGCGAGGGCGACCTCCATTTCCTGGGCACTGTCCATATCAATCATGGAGTCTTTCCAAGGGGCAGGATCGCCAGGGGATAGTTGCTGTGCAACCAGGTCGCTAATATCGGAATGTGTCGTGGCGTAGGACCCATCTGGCCGGGCCATGGAGGGAAGCGTCCGCTTGGCTTCCAATTTTCATGCTAGCCGAAAAATGTCCGGGTCCTGGCTCTCAGCTATCTTGGCCCTGATGTGTTTGAACCTGGCCCTCAATAGGCAAGCCCGGTAAACACTCCTGACTAGCTTGTAGTCCTCCGTCCGCTCCGTCTTGCGCTGGGAGTATCGTTGTAGCCGAGTCACATCCAGCCTCATTGTTTCCAACTCTAGTGTCCACCACTCGCACCAACCTGTGCCAATGGAGGCCCAGAGTGCGTGCACCACACGCTTCACACCTTCCCACAGCTTCTCATCTTCTACCTCCTTGAGGACGTCCAGTTGTTTCCCGACTTTTTCCCAGACTGCTTTTTTCCAAGCTGGTCTCCAACGCATAACATTGTCAGGGAGGTCCACCTTCAACTTAAGGGCTTGAGCACTGTGCTCACAGCCAGCGGTGTCCATGTATCGATGTCGGACATATGGCGCCCTGTGTAGGCATAGGTCGATTCTGGAAATGTCTCGAAAGGTTGGCACTGTCGGCGGCACCATATTCATATCCCGAGCCGGAGCCGTGAACCACTGTTTCAGCCACCGTCCTCCTGTATTGTTATGGTCCACGTTGGGATCCCAGTCTTGATGTCTGGCATTGAAGTCTCCAAACGCGATGTCAGGTTCCCCAAGCTCATCCAACCATCGAAAAATCTGGTCCTTGGTATAGCCGGGTCGAAAATAAACTCCAGCGAGTACCTTCTTTGCCCCTTTTTCCCAATACCCAATCTGAGCACTGCCTTCCCCGTGCCTAACCACCTCAAACAACCCACAAATGTGGGACCGAACAAATACCTCAACACCTGACCCTTTAACAAAGGAAAACAAATCCCACCCATCAACATCCACTGGTACATGCTGTCCCTCTCGATTAACAGGAGGTTCAATAATAAAAAACAAATCAAAAAAGGAAAACACATCAAACGCCAGCGCCCGATGCCGACTACTCCTCCCCCCGTTGAATGCTAATGTCGTAATAAGCATTAAAAGGGGGCTTCAACTGATTCACTCGGGCCACAAGGGCCCGAGGCATAGGCGGAGCCGGTATCCGGATCCTGGGCAACCCAGCTTGTTTCCTCATCGTGGGGCTTGGTGGCGGCACCACCCCTAGTTTTTAAAATTCCACGTGCCGGGGAGGGGGAAGGCCGTTCCGGTTTCTTACCCTTGGCTTTTTCTGACTTATGGCAGGGAGTCTCCTCTTCCTCATCACTGCTAATCTCGACCAGCCTGGGTGTCGGGGATCTTCCACGACTTCGGCTTCTTCTCCTCTTCTTCCTTTCTACCCTCTTACCCTGCGGCCCCAGTTCCTTGACCTGTTCCTTCGCGGGCGTGGTCGGCGTGGCCTTTCCCTGTCCAGCAGGCGAGGAAGGTGGAGTCGGGGAAGATGATTTGATACCTGGGCATCGTTCGTACCCCGTGAAGTGGTCCATTCGGTCGCACAACCAGCACTGTCTCCTGGTATGTCCACAGGCCTGGCCTACCCCTCCGGGACAAGCCAGTTTGCTGCACATGTGTTCTCGAGAAAAGTGCTCTCCGAAGCAGAATCAGCACCAAGGGGGGTGGCCACATGTCGCTTCAAAGTGGCCGGTTTCCAGGCACTTACCACATACCATGAGGGGGCGATGCTCTTCAAAGATTCTGATATTGCAGGCTCCTCCTCGCAACCAAATCTTTCCCTCCGTTAGTCTTTCCTTGATGGCCTCATTATTTTCCACTACGAAGCGGATTCCGCAACTTGCAGTATTGGCCTGCCTCATAGCGTGTATGGATCCCATAATATCGGGCCGGGAAACAGTAACTACACTAGTATTGGATTGCTCTAAATCAGTGCGGAGGCCATCAAAAGCCGCGCTTCCAGTCCATCCTTCCACCTTCCAAATCGATCCCCGTCCTGTGTCAGCAACCGGAACACCAGAAACAAAGATCTTCACCTTTTCCAGATTCCTCTGGAATTCAAATTCTGGAAGTGACAATTCTCTAAGCAGATCGAGCCTGGCCTTGTCCAACCTGTTGCCTAGCTCTGTCACCGAGTGTGCCGCCAAGGTCAGGAAAATACATCCGATTTCTGGCTGGACATACCCTGCGCGAACATAAGGGGCATTTCCTTGAATCTTTCCCTGATTGGAAAAGGTCACATTAATCCGATTTTGGATTGTCTCAATGTCGACACCCTCTGGCAGGGCAACCTTCTTTCGAGTGGCGAAGCGCATGGTGATGTGCCTCCTTCTAGCATTCAGGGTTGGTGACGAGCGCGGCGGCGGCGGCACCGAGTTCAGTGGGTCTGGGGGTTCCATTGGTACCCGTCTGTATTCCTGCCATGTCTGAGTCGCGCCTACCTTGACGCTGGCCAGGGCAGCTGGTCTGGATTGGGCTGCTGTAGTAGCAGGTATCGCATCCTTCAGAGCCGATTCCTGTTTATCAGCCTTCCCCTGAGTCTTGGCCGGGGTCGCCGCTTCTTTTTCTTTTCCAGCCTCTCTGGCAGCTTTTCTTCTCCTCCTGGCACCACCACTCAGGCGTTTGCCACGCTTCCTCCATTTTTTCCTTTTCATCTTCCTCCACCCCTTCCTCCTCTTCCCAGTGAACCGACTTGCCTTCTCCTGCTCGGTCTACCCGCAAGACTATTCCCCCTTCACTAGAGGAGCTGCCACTGCTGCTTGACTGGTGTGATGAGGCCGCTGATACAGGCCTGGCAGGACGTACCCATTCCTGTGGGCTAGCGGGGGGCTTGGGCATGTATCCCATTCGTTTTACTACCTCTGTAAAGGAGGCCTTAGCAGTAGGAGCCTCCTTAGAGGCCTCCTCTTTCCCAGGGGTAGCGGATGGTAGGGTAAGCTCCGACGAAACATCGGAGGTACTATGAGGTACAGCTGGTGAGGAGCGGCGGCGCAGGGATAACCTCACCTGAAGGGCTTCAATTTCCTCCCCTTGCCTACCAACAATGTCGGTCAGTACTTTTACTGCCCGTTCCAAGACACGAACTCGGCTCCAGTAGTTTATCCCGTTCCTTGGACCTTCATTGTCAAAGGTGGGGCCGCTGTTCATCCAAGTTCGTACGTCCTGTACAGTGTCGTCTTCAATTGATCCAGACTCCGAGGAAAGGAGAGGCTGAGTATTACCAGACTAGATGTCTTCCAGACTTTCCAACATGGATCCAATTATACTACCTGAGTGGGGTCCTGAAGAGGGGGTCCTACCAGCGTCTAGCATTTCACAGACACCTGCCATAATTGAGTCCGCCTGGGCTACCACAGCGCCGGCGTCCTCTGGTTGAGTTTCTGGGAGCAGAACTTCCAGTGGAGTTGAACCTCCACTAGGGGCTTCTGAGGAACCCTCTAGTTGGCCTCCAAGAGGTGACACCCATCGTCCAGTAATAGGCGGGGGTGATGAACCCATGGCTGGTGAAGGGGCGTGTAAGCTGTCGCCCAAACCAGTCGCTTCCGAGTTGCGCCCATTTTCCAGCTCCATAGGGGTATCCCTAGCCAGCACCTCAGAGGTGGGTAGGACATCCTCGGTCATCAGCGGCGACGGAGAGAGGAGTGTAGCCTCGATTGTCGATGGGAGCACCACAGGCGGAGGGATGGCCAGGTGTCCATGGTGAATCCCTAGGGGTAGGCCGGGAAGAGCGGGGACAATCTGTTTTTTCCGTCCCTCATCAACGTTGATAGCCCTCAAGAATTGGGGACCAAGGAGTGGAGCAGCAGATCGCTTAATGGGAGATGCCGACCGTGTTCGGCGGCGTGTTCCAGAGACAGGAGGGTTGTAATCCTCGTCATCAGGGTCGTCCAGCTTGAACTTCGGGGTTTCGTAAAGAGCCCTTTCGCCTGAAGACATTCATGACAAAAAGGAGGGGGTCGAGGAGCCGGTCCCGGTATTGTGGGCCTGGCGGAAGAAGCTGGGCATCTTGCTTTGGACAGCCCTAGTGAGGGGAGGAGTAGCGGACCAAGAGCTGGCCTCAACCGTGGTGGCAGTCGAGTTGTCCTTGGCGGGGGGAACGGAGGATTCAGGGACTACAGCCTGAGAATCTTTAGGAGGGGAAGGTGTGGGGGCCGGAGAGTATTCCGAGCCACGGTCCGAGTTGAACCGAATGAAGAGCCCTGTGGTAGTGTCCTTGCTCAAGCCACACGTGGCTGAACAGCCACTCCCGATCAGGAAACCTCTCACCAAAACCTCCACTTCTTTCATCGTGGCAACAGTCGTGTCAGCAACCGTTTGCCGGACCAAATCATCAAACTGCGGGTTCACCGCGTTCTGACACCCGTGGCAGTGTTGGAACTGTAAAAACTTAAAGTTTCCTTTGGGTGCAGCATAAGACCGTGTGGTGGTAGGGATGAGGCCACGGCCAGCCTCAGTAGCAGGCGCAAGAGACAGGGCCACACGGGCTGTTTCAAGCGAGGAGGAGGGGTTGGAGTCGAACCGAACAGGAGACGACATCCTCGAAGGGGGGGGAGAATCCGTGGAGGAGGAGGCTGTCGAAGATGCCATCCTCGCCCAAGCTACACTCAGTGATTACCGGGACCAGGCCACGGATATCTCACACTGAAGTATCTTCTAAGCGAGAACAACAACTTCTAACCGACCGCCCGAAACGAAAAACACAAACAAGTAACAGTAGATGAAGTATTTATCGCGAGCGTAATAAGGTAAAGTATTGGTTATGCTCACTTCCGACACGAAGTGCAAGAAGTAGGAAAAGTACTTAGAATAAAGCGTGAAGAACCTATCTTCCTCGGCCGCATCGGCCTCCTTATATAGTGTTCTTCCTGCCTTTAGTCATGTGACCTAAAGTGGTCACATGTGCGAAACTAAATTATAACAAACTAGTCATATGACCAAAGTGATCACAAGCTCAAAACCCATGACCTCCTAGCGAGGTCATGTGCGAAACTCATAAACCAATTATAATACACTAAACAAGTCATATGACTCAACTGAGTCATATGCACGAAACCCATGACATCATAATAAGGTCATGTGCGAAACATAAATCATATGCGCAAGGCTTACCCGTAAGGCACACTCATAAGGCATACTTGTCAGGTGCATGTCCCATGACTCATACTTGAGCCATGTGCAAAAGCATCACAAATCCCACACATAACTAATCATATAGCCCGAATAGGTCATATGCGTGAAACAATAACATACCTGTGACTCATAACCATGTGTCACGTGAAAACCCTTTCCTCGCTAAGCTACGTTCGTGACAGGCTGGCACCCTACTGCTGAGTGGCATCTCCTCTGTCAAAACATCCACTGCTTAGGCCTGATATCAAGGTTCCTGTTCTCAATTAGTGGGTCGTGGTATTACACTACATTCATGGCTCAGCTGGTTGGTGGCATCTGGCCTTATGCCTCTTTACTGGCCACTCAGTTCGGGAGTGGTTCTTTATAAATAGCAATCTGGCAGTTTGGTAGTCAGTTGATATTTTCTTTTGTAGCCCTTACAGGTCTAGTAGTTTACAAGATAGACTTTCACCTTATGCTTTCCTGCCTAGCTTGTTGAGCTTTCTTTCTGCTGTCTACGTGTAGTTACTGGAGATGGTCTCTTGAGCAAGAAATCTCTTTACGCATATAGTTAGCTTCTAGGTGAGACCCTTTCGCATTCAAGTCTTGAGATCCATGGACCAGGCACCTGAGTTGATAGCCTTTGCGGTGTGTGCAGTTGGGCCTATACTAGTGAGTCTTGGGGGTACAGGTTTTCTCTTGGTCCGGGGTGTAGGAGTTTTCTTTACATCATAGCTCATGCTACATGTGATGTTCTTATACCTTAAACAAGTATTAATATGATTCTAAAATTAAATAAAAGAAAGGATTAACCTAAAGAATGGTCTCCAGGTAGTTTTGTGCAAAACGGACCAGAACTGATGGAGTAATACTACTTTGAAGTTAAAAGTAGTATGTGAGGTTACCGAAGGCCTATAGGCGAGGTAACTGAAGTCCATTGCCCTGAAAGTGTAATAGTATTAGAGAATCATTAAAGATTCTGAGACACTAGTCCAAGGTCATGATGAGACCTACTTCTAGGAGGGTTGACTGTAAATAGCACCTATTGGTAGTTAACCTCCAATGGAGTCAATTGAAGGAGCTATATAGCCATCATTCAGAATGATATGGAATAGAGTAGAACCAAATAGATGTTTAGGGGCTGTGCATGCTTGTAGAAGACTAAGTGTATATGGGTAAAGAGTTCTATAGTTGGTATTGCATCTATTTGGGCATGAGATGTTCGCTACTGCCATGTCTGTGATAAGATGAGTTTTTACTCCTGTAGTTGCATTGTAGATACAGCAGCTAAAACACTTCTGTCGAGTAGATGTTAGCAAACCATGGAGTAGTCTAGTTCATTATAGAGAATCTTTAGTCCAATTCATAGAGGTTGGCTAGACAGCCCAAGGAAGTTGGATGCTCACGAACCTAAAGTAGTGATGGAGAGCAACTGGCAGTATATGAAATCTACTTAATTATATGTGAGTTCTCCTCTACTCTGACAATCAACTACCTCTCAAGATCAGGACTTAATTGAGTAAAGCTATAGCTCAATAATATTAAGTTTTACTGTTTTGTTTCTTCAAACTCTACTGTTGAGACTTTGACATTTATTATATTGTTCTCATTCGTGGAAGAATTCATTTCAGTGTGGTCGCAACCTTGAGATCCATCTTCAAAGAGGAACTCTCCATTACAATCTCTTTCTTGTATGTCTACTTTCTTGCTCCTCTCATTTGTGAATATATTCACCATAATACTAAACTTTTCTTGTAATAGCCTTCTGTACTAAACCCTTATACTCTAAACTCTCTCTCTTTCTCTTTCTCTCTAAAGCTTCCTTATCTGCCAGTTCTTATCAGCTTAAACGTCCACAAATTTTCACTCTCACTGCTATTACTAATAGTTCTTAAGTTAAACTCCTACTCTGTTCTCATTTTCTGTCTTTCCATTGATGTAGTGATATTTATCTCTGATTTCTTTTCATCTTTATTACTTTCTTGATTATAAATAACTAACATGGTATACTTTGCATATCAAATCAAGCCTTACTGTACTCTACAATTGTTCCCTCTTATTTTTCAAATCTGCTTCTCTAATATAGTTTTTACTTAAATTGAAAGTACTCTTATTATTTTATACAATTATTTTACATATTCAATCCTTCTCTACAAAAATGTTTTTCTATAATCCAGTTTTTTTACCTTACAATGTACAACATGTCAAAGTTCTGGAGAATTCTGACTATATATGTCTGATCTGTTGAACTTTCAACATTTACTACACACTTGAGCGTAAGATCGAGGGGGCTCAAGTATTATGTGTAGTTTGGTGTGGTGGGATGGCCTGATCTGGAGCCAAGCTTTGCGGCTCTGGATCTTGCAGATGACCCTTTTCTCCCGTTGTGACCCTCGATCTCCATTCTTGGGTGATGATATTATATAATATAATAACCTGTTTCTTTTAATTTCCCCTCTCTCTGATGTCTACCTCCTCTTACTCACAGTGACTATGCCGGAAATACAGGAAATAGTTGACGGAGGTGGGTCGGGAAGGAAACCGCAGAATAACCTTGTGCAGGGGACCTCAGCGGCGGGAGCCAGAGCTTTGGGAGCACAGATCATCGCATTCTACTTCCGGGCTCCGGTAAAGGCGTTTTTCAGACTACGGGTGGATTATATGGTATCTCTACACTCCTTGTGAATGTCGGGTGGTATAGTGGTTAATGAGGGTAGCACGTTCCAAGGGCTATAAATCCAAGAGTGCAAGCGAATGAACGATGGTCGTTAAGACAGTCCACTCCTGGGCTTCTATTTCATGCGGTAAAGCACCACGGATGGAAGTTCATTCCTAACCAAGGTATTACCTCACAGATCCTGCAGTACTCCCACTACACGTATTCTCACTCACGAGGAATATAGTTCTCCCACCACTAGTAGCAAATGCAACCATCGGTACGATCCTCTACACTTCGTACCTACAGGTCCTTGGAAGCCTTTACCAACCTTCCTCACAACCTACAAAACGAGTCTACCCACCACCCCCGTTCAGTGCGGCCTTCCAAGCCGGCTCTGCAGCTGGAGCCATTCAATCCCTCGTTGCGGCACCCCTCGACGCCCTAGTAGTCCGCTTCCGAGTAAACGACATGCTAGAAGGAAAGTACACATCTATGTGGCAATACGGAAAGCACAAACTTCACGAGATCGGCCTCCGAGGGGTTTTCTCGGGTTACACACTCTCCTTCCTGAAAGAGTCCCTTGGATACGGCCTTTTCTTTGGATCGTTCGAGTACGTTAAACAACAAGCTTACTTCTCATACTTGACATGGTACTACGGCCGAAGGAGACGAAAGCACCATACAGAGCATGCCACCATCCGTCCGCATTACGCCCTCGAACCGATTTTCCTGCTCCTAGCCGGATTCTCGGCCTCAGTTACTCAACAGGCAGTCCAGCACCCGTTGGCCAAGATCCAGGATGTGCATTATGGAAGACTGGAATCTATCGATTATGCCTCGAAGCTGCAGCATACTTCAGCCCTGAGGGAGTACGCGCACGGCTACGAGAAAACATTCGCGCAGTGTAAAAAGCAGGCGGTGAAGGTTGGCGGGTGGAATAATTGGTTGTACAAAGGGTTTGCGCTCAACACGCTGAGGCAGGTGCCCAGTACAGCTGCGGGGCTGATCGTGTTTGAGCTGGTTAGGAGGAAGTTTGGGGATGCGAGGGAAGCGGTCGCTATTGAGTATGAGAATTCCACGATCTTGTTGTTGTAGGTGGAGCGATTCGGCTATTTAGATGTTTTTTCAGAGGGCAGAGAGGCGACTGCTTGCGCGGTATGTGTTTTAGCGGCATTTTGTGGACGGTGTTTGGTGGGGATGTTTGCTTGCATTCCGGGCTTACTTGCTCCACTCTTGCTTGAGGGGTTTAGATTGAGTGTGATAGACTTTTAGGTGGCCTCCCCCATTTTGCTCTCCCTTTCCTCTTTCCTGAATGGGTTAGGGCTGGTAAAATATCAGGAAAAAATAGAGATAACGCGCTGTGGAGATACTGGAGATACTTGTACGATACCGTATAAACACAGAAATATAGGACTTCTCCAGACTATTCTTGCAGTGACTTGAAAACTATTGATTGGAGGAGGGATTGCATGAAAAAGAGTATTTAGGGGTCCTCCAGGCCACCCAGAGCGCTAAAACTGCTGTTCCCATAATCCTTACGCGAGCAAAACTGATATCACACCTGGATGAACACCCCCTCTGCCCATCACCATCATCAATTCTCACTCGCAGGTTGCCAGATATACACATTTAAAGCTGTTAAGCCTTGACCGAAAGGGAGAAGAACACAAGAGATAATCAAGATTCTCTAAGTCAAGTCGGAAACACTCATTCTGATAGCGAATCCATGGTATTGTCGGGAGTTATCACCTTAACGTACCGCACTTCACAGCTGCGTAAAACAATTATGGGACCAGGGGGCGGAGGAATCAAACAGGACTGGAGACGAGACAGACACGTTGTGAGCGGATATCACACCACCAGCCAGCAGAAACTCCATCCACCGAAGCACAGAGACAGTAAAATAGCCAGGGAGAGGGTTGAGGAAAGCTGACTCCTGTGGGATATTTCCAAAGATCATTGAGTTGCTCTTCGACCCAAACGGCAATGCTCAAGAAGGTGCCACCGACTCACACAAAACCTGACCGGTATTTTTCCTCTGCCTCCTGCTGATGCGCGATATATTTCTTGGAAACTCTTCCCGCCATAATCTTCCTCAGATATTCTTCAATTGTAGGCATTATGCCAGACTCGTAAAACATCCCCAACCGTGTATAGCAGGACGGTTGACTTCCTGCAGCAGGTCATTGAAGGCTCTCTCAGTTAATTTCATACGCGGTTGTGGCACTCACCATAAACCCTAACCCTTATCTTACCCATCCGAGTGAGAAAAAAATCTACAATGCCGGTGGCTGACATACCGGTATCATACAGGACTAGAAGTATGGATGCAGAGTTAAATCCCCATAGCAATATCATAAATTATGTGGTCAGTGGATTATCGTTCTTCCGCTCGTCGGTTTGGTTCTATGACTTGAATCGCAGGCAATTCGAGATCTTAGTCTATCCACATTTCACGTTATCGAGAAAGCGATGTGCTAAATATGGCCTAGTGCCAGCCGATAAGAGGGAAACGTGATGCCGCTGGATCGCTAACGATGCCAATGGCGGATTACTGGGCAGCACAATTACTCACGCCCAAATTTGGTCATTAAAAATACCCTCCCTTCCTTCCTAATTTCCCCTCGCCCCCCCCTCTCTCTTGTGCGTCTTCCCTCACCCTTGAGAGGTCGGCCAACCCATGATAGGGTGGATACCTCCCTCCACAAGAGCACTTCACAATCGATATTCCCACATTGGCTTCTAATGGAGGTTCGTTAAAAAAAAATAAGGAAAATAAGGAAAAAAAGCACGTTTCCTCCGTTTAAAAATGTCGGGTTCCCAAAGCTCGGGTCCCTTCGTCGCCGCTAAATCTACCACAAGCTCTTCTGGTTCTGCGCCACCTACACAAGCACCCGTAACAGTATCGTCTGGGAACGATCCGCAAAGACGTAGCGGGGGAGGAGGCCCTGCCTTCGGATCTAATCTTTCTTCGAGAAACAATTTGGCCTCTTCAAGAAGTAGCCAAGCAAGGCGTACGAGCCATCGCAATCGACGCAAACCCAGTGCCACAGCTTCTGAAGAGGCTGCTGCCGAGAGTCAGGTATATCGTCACTACTCGCCTCCTCCCGCTCTAGATTCCTCCTCCCTCTTTTGTTCTACCCCACCGTACAGTTAGAATGGTGAGTTAGGATTGACATAGAATATTACACCGCGAATTTAGATCACGATGGGGACGCGCAATAGACGTAAGGGTACTTCGATCACCCACCTCATGAGTTGGAATGTTTCAACCACCGCCTCTCGGAGTTCAGATAGTTACCGCTGGCATGATAGCCGCCGTTATCCGACTTACGGGATGGGCTCGGGTTACCACGAGGTGGACAAGGCTCGGTGAGATTGTTATGGTTAGATTGCTTCCGTTGATCGGTGATAGGCTAACAAGCTGGAAAAGCTATGTAAATGCCAATTATCGGTTTATTGTCCACCCCGGCGGAGATTTCCGCGCACAGACGATAAACCCCGATGATCCCTTGCCATGGAATCTTGTACTCCAGGTCCTAGCATCAGCAAAAACACAGCAGCCCACCTGTCCTATCTGTTTATCTATTCCGGTCGCTCCTCGAATGTCAAAATGCGGTCATATATTCTGCCTCCCATGTCTTATTCGGTATATGGCTTCCATCGAAGACGACAAATGCCCACTGGAGAGGCGACCGAAATACAAAAAATGTGTGATCTGCATGGATAGTGTTTATCTAGCAGAATCCCGGCCAGTCAGATTCTTCACCGGGCAGGAAAATGTGGCTCCTCGAGAAGGGGAAGATGTTGTCCTGCGTCTTGTAATGAAACGCATGGGCAGTATCCTCGCATTACCGAAGGACGGTGCCCATTGCCCTACGCGAGTGGAGGAGATTCCATGGCATTTTGCTGCTGAGGTGATGGACTATGCCCGGATTATGAAAGGGACCGAGACCTATATGACTGACCAATTTGCAAGAGAGGTGGAAGATCTTAAGGTCATGCAGCAGGAGGACGAAGCCATGTTTGGGGAAGATGGCGAATGGGCAAAGAAGGCCGTGGCATCGATTGAACTCCAAATTGAGGCGATCAAAGGAATTGGAAACCCAAAGGGCTATCTCCCCGATACCTTTGCTAGCCCCCCGGAAGTGGAGAGCGAGAGAAAGAAAGAAAAGAAGCTGGAAATCAAGTTTAATGGGAACGAAGAGGATGTTCCCCTTATGTACCACGTATCCCATGAAGCCCGTTCCGGTCATTCATCGAGCTCCATTTCGAGGTCGCAATCGCCTTCGCAGAGCAGACCTGGAGCGGCGATACTGGTACCTGCATCGGAATCAACACCGACAGTCAAACTACAGCCCCAAGATAGCGAGCTTTCTACTTCCCAGGTAGATGCAAGAGACGCAGTACGGCGTCGGAATGGGAGCTCTGCTAGGGGCGATGTTCCGTATTATTTCTACCAAGCCCTTCCTCACTACTACCTATCCACCCTTGATATCAAAATCCTGAGAGCGGCTTTTGGATCCTATTCCGAATTTCCTTCAACTATACTACCTAGGGTTGAAAACGTGATAACAGGTTACTCAGTCGACGACGATTTCCGGAAACGTGCAAGGTATCTAGCACACCTTCCTTATGGCTGTGAAGCTGCCTTCCTAGAATGCGACTGGACAGATATCGTTTCTGCGGAGGTTCTAGAAGCCTTTAGCGCTGAGATTGACCAGCGGAGGAAACGGAAGCTGGAGAAAGACTCTCGGGAAGAGCGTGCTCGGATCAAGGCAGAGAGCCGACATGAGGAAAATCACTGGGCTCTGGCTAAGCATATGAAGGAGTCACCGGTGGTTGATTATGAGCAGGGCTTACCCACGATGACGGCGACTCAGAGCATCAATAGGACCGAACCTAATGGTGGTGAATCAAGTTCTGCCATGGAAGCCGCTTCCCCACCTCTTAGCGATGATTTCCACAATGGGGAGGAATCTTCGGTCGCTGGCCTAGCATCATCCTCCACCAGTCTCGCCCAGGGGTGGACTGTTTGGGGAACACCTCTGGTACACCCCCCAGGGGAAACCGAACCTGCTATCTCTATGCCTTCATCGGATGACAATGGCGGTTGGTTACCGGACTGGGAGCGGGACCTCATGCTTCAAGAACAGGTTCTGGTAGGATTGGAACCCGCCGGGGGTGCCGCCAGCAGCAGTGGTCGGACACCTAGCCAAGGAAAGGGAGCCCAGGGTGGGAAAAAGAAGAAGTTCAAGAAAGTTACACTGATGACCAATGGGGGGAAACGCGGAGCTTAATGCGTGCATTTGTCAAACCAACTATCTGGTTGCTGTTCTGAACACCATTCACTTCTATCGTGGGTTATGCACTGCGTTCGTTCATCCGCTTTTTTTCCTTTTTTTAAACTGTTTAAATCTCTTCTTGCTCCTGCTTAAAAAATTTACTTTTCCTTGGTCCGAAGAAGTGCCCAGAATCATAAAGCATGGCGTAGATAGCGTTGGCTACTTTTGCAGATGGTGATTTTCGGCCCCTTATCCTAATCCTGCCTGGGTTGGGATCTTCTGTTTTGTTTTGTTTCTAGTTCTTCGTTTTGGGGGAGGGAGTTTTTAGGAGTTTTTAGGCTACATATATGTATTCAAGAAGTTGCAAACTCCGATATATTTCTGGTTATGGGATGAGTTCTTCGTGATATCCGCAGTTTACAGACTGCTGTTTTTCGAGCTGCTGTTCATATTCTTGAACCCTCACCTTTACACTTCCGCAGTGCTGAATTGTGCTGATATACAAGTTTTGTTTTATGTAGTTTGAGTGTACCAAATATTTTAGATAAAATAGAAGTCTTTAGTTAGTAATAGAGATGTTGGCCTAATTGATATTATAATATTATTGCATGATTGCAAAATCCAGAGCTAGGCGGCCTATTCGAGTATGCTATGAGTTCGAAATTGACCCGAAGTCACTTGTACGAGTACTGTACTGTACCTCTCAACTGTCATCATAGCTCAACAACCTTCCACCAACATCCCACAATGACCACAGCAACAAATGGCCGCAACCACAAACCTCGCGATCGAAATCCCTACGACTCCGACGACGATTCGAGCAATGAAGATGATTTCTCACCTCCTCCCCCGGACGTTAACTCCTGCACAACTGTTGAAGAACTTCGTGCGGCTCTCGCTCATCTAACTGCCCAAGACGCTTGCATAGACAACAAGCTCCGCACGTTGCTCTTGAAGCAATCTGAGCTGGAGCACTCTCTCACCCGCCTAGACCTGCTACGAGCACATCTAGGCACGCAAGTCGTGGCGGCCCGCACACTATCAAACACAATGCTCTCCCCCGCGGCAACCACCGCGCAGCGAGTCTCCTCCTCTGTGAAGCGTTTGGATATCGAGCAATCCCGCGTTAGGGCGACGCTGGAGGTCGTTGAACAAGTTTCTGAGCTGAAAGCTTGTGTTCTGGGGGTCACTGGGTCGATGGGTGCGCCACAGGATTGGGAAACCGCAGCGAGCTTCCTACATCGTGCCGGGAAGATACCACAGGAGATCATCCGTGGAGAGTTCGCGGAGGAGATAGTGCCCACTGCTGAAGTTCCGGATGTCCCTTCTGTAACATTGGAGAACGCGGCGGAGTCCCTATGTGGGCTATTTCTCCGGGAGTTTGAGCGTGCGGCCGAAGCTGCTGATGGGGAGAAGGTCACTAGGTTCTTCAAGCTGTTTCCCTTAATTGGCAGGACGGATGTTGGGCTTGAGGTGTACGGACGCTATGTGTGTCAGGGTGTTGCAGCAAGAGCTAGGGATGCGCTTGCGGCGAAGAGACAGGCTGTAGCTGATGGGGCTGGTGGGTTGGGTGACTTTTTCTATGCGAATGCGGTTACAAGGCTGTTTGAGCATATTGCGAATATAGTTGAGCAGCATGGGAAGTTGATTGAGAGGCATTATGGTGAGGGAAGGATGGGGAAGGTTATTGAAAGGCTTCAAGTCGAGGCAGATACCCAAGGGGGGATTATCATTGATACGTTTACAGATGAGAGGAGTATTGGTCGGAAGGTATGGTACTTCTCATAGTAGGTGAGTTTAGGTTACATGTGAGGTGGATGCTGATAAGTATAGCTCACGGATATCAAATCATATGCCTTCTCATTTCTGGTTCAGTCCTACATGCCATCGACAAGAGGGCCTATGGGCGGTCCTCCTCGCTCCGGTTCACCAGCTCCCAGCGGCGCGACACACAGGAATAGTGAGGATGAAGGTGTTGATGTTAGGGAGGTGGATATGCTGCTAAGTGAGATTGGGGTGATGCTTGGCCGATGGTCATTATATTGTCGTTTTCTCGCACGGAAATGCTTGGTAGGAGCTAGTCTTTCCCTTTGGATCTAAACCCTCTAACTAGATACATAGCCCCCTGAACCCGAAGGCCTGGCAGAAACCGATATCCTCCCACCCCTCGCAGCCCCCCCTATAATAACAAACTCCGCATTGTATCGGAAGGTTCAAGGCCGACTCATAGTTCCCTTCAATGCCATGATGACCTTCTTCTGCCGTCGCTCCGTCGAAAAGGCCTTCCAGCTTGACGAATCCCCCTCTGACCTCTCGTTATCACTCACCTCCCCCGCATCCTCCTCCAACCCACCATACATCACCTCTGCCGTCGACGACGTAATGTACATAGTAAATAACCTCCTTCAACGTGCTTTGCATACCTCCCAACGAGCCCTCGTCAGCAACGCAATTTCCACTGTTGGCCGAGTCCTAGGCTCAGACTTCGTTGGCATGATCCAGCGCAAAATGCAAGTAGAATGCTACCCCAAGTCCTCCTCCGGCATTCCAGGAGCTCCGGTCCCAGACGACAAAATCCTTGGCTTCCTAGTCCTCCTCAACAACCTTGATGTAGCATCAGACTACACCCACCGCCTTATCGGCACTTTTGCCAACGCCTCATCAAACATCCCCGGGGTAGACAACAACCTAAGAGTAGACGCTAGCAACCACACCGTAGCGCCATTGGAAGAACTCTTCCCCTTCCAGGCCGATGCAGCAATCGTCCGTGATGCCCTGAAAGGAATGGAAACCGCCTTCGAAGGAAAAGCAGGGGAACTAATCAACGATGGAATAATGGTCTTCTTCAATCAAGTTGTCAAACCGAAACTCCGGCCACTCCTAACAGAGGCGTTCCGTGACGTGGAGTACCTCGTCTCACCAGAAGACGATGAAAACGCATACCCCCGCTCGAACCCAGACGGCGAGCAAGAGGGAATAAGCTCTGAATCCAGAGACGAGCTCGTAAAACTACGCTTTCAAGCAGGCTGGGACACGCTCATAACACCGTACAAACGAATCCTTACAGAGAAGATATTCAACAGATTGCTTAATACTACGGCCAGTTACTTTTCCAAGCTCTTAGAGAAGCGCATTTGGGGATATGCCGGGAGGATCAGCGAATTGGGGGCCATTAGATTGGAGAGGGATGTTGCTGGTGTTGTGGGTGTCGTGGTTAGGGGCGGGCTATATGGAGTTCGAGATACATTTGCTAGGTGTTCGCAGATTTGCTTTGTGGTCAATATGGAGGAGGATGAGGTTGGGGGTCTGTTCACTGAGAGGGCAGGCAGTGGCGGTGAGGATGGGGACGGAGTTGAGTGGGTGTTGGAGGTTGAGGAGAGAAGGAGAGCTAGGGGGATGGTTGCCAGAAAGCGGTAGGTTGGTTTCACGTTGGTAGCAGAAAAATGTACCATAATTATCATACATAATCTTATGATACAAGCGCGACCTGGGAGGCTCCAACCTAGGATGCCCAGGATCTCAAAAACTAAATCGTTTTCTGAGTCCCTAGGAACATTCAGGCCTCTTTGTTACGATAGCCGTGTGCGAATCAGTGCTTATCTCATCTCTGATCGCTGCCTATCTAAATTAGATAAGCGCAGCTAACAAAAAGGCTTGAGTGTTCCTAACCTTCCTTCCTTCCCAACCGTTCACCTCTGCTGCCACTCCCAAACACCCGCGAATCACTCCCGATCACTCGAGTGTAAAATTGCTTACCGCAGCATTCGCCGGACGATAAAGGGCAAAACTTCCAATGTATGCGGTATCATGATTAAATTTTGTGATGTCTGGTTGGAACCGGTGTACCACCATGAGCAATCTTTTTCCTTTTCTTTTGATAGGTCAAAAAATTGATTGGCATACCCACATATCGTGACAAGATAAAAAAGGAAAAGAGAAGGAAGAAAAAACAAACATTAACCCAACCCAAGCTCATCCCGTGATATTACCACAATCCCAATCATACAGAAGAAAGAAAGCTACAAGTAGTTTTTTTTAAAAAAAAAAAAAAAAAAAAATACCCCCAAACCCTTCCTCCGGAAGAACCTATCCTAGCCTCTGCAACAGCCGACTCTTTCTCCTCTCCACCAAAAACTCCGTAACCTCGTCCAATCCAGGTGCCACCCACCCATCAGGAATCGGCGTCCAACCCTCGGGCACCCCCTCCTCCCCTGTTCTTTCCACATTCCTAAAACTCTCCATCTCCTTCGCCCTCTCGTACGCTAGCAAGATTCCATCATCCTCATCCCTATTGAAACCGTAATAATCCGCGTCCACATTCCTCCTCATCTCTGCCCTCAGCCTGCGTTCTTCATCTTTCCCCTCTGCAGCCTTCTTGGAGGGCTTGAGTTCGTCGAAGAGCTCTTTAACCCCCGGCAGTTCCCGCGCACGGCCAAAGTATTTGTAACCACGAGAACCGGGCACTTCGCGGCCGTCCTCATCGTAGGTTTTTGGGCCGAAGCGCATGTAGTTTGGCCCGCCGAGGTTGCGGAGTTGCACCTCCCACATGTGCTTCTCCCGCATTAGTTTGTTGATTTCGTCGTTTAGGTCGCGGATCTGATAGTCTGAGAGGCTGGCTTTGGGTGTGTTAGAGTAGACAGAGGGGAGTTGGGGGGGGGAGGTACGGTCTTGGATTTTTGTGACTTTGCGGGAAATGTCTTTGACTACTTGCCCGCGCCATTTCTCGCATGCTGGGATTGCGGTTACTTCTGTTATTACTTTTGGGCGGCTGGTTTATTCTCTCAATCAGCATATTATTGTTATGGTTGGGCGGGTCGGGGCAGAGGTTGGCTCACCGTGTTCGCCCAGCATCGATAATTCCTAGGTCCGCCGCCTGCTGCTCGCGAAAGCGAAATAGCATTGATTGGGCCTTTTCACTGTTTCGAGCCTGGGATGGATTAGCTAGTTTACTGCAGTATCAGGGCAGGGAGTGGATAGTGTAAGGGAGTTATTACCATGCTTGCTAAATCTTCGGAGGTGGTAGAGGTGTGTGTTGAACAGGGAAGTTTCGATGGGACGAATTAAGGCCTGGGTGTTTTGGCTGTGTATGTAGTGCTCGAGTACCGTATCATACTCGTGCAATAGGTCTTGGCGCCGCGGCAGAGCCGCAACGCTCGGCGTACAGGGGTTAGGCGGGGTGGTGAATTGACCGGTTTTTGGGAATGTACGAGTATGATACCGCTACTCTACGGAGTAGTAGGCTAAGAATATCGCCCCCCAAGCTCTACTCACCAGAGGAGGGGCTCTCTTCGCTCACTCACGCGGGGCATACTACAGTACTCGAGTATCTCCTGGACTGCTGAAACCGTGTTTAAAACAACGCTGACTAAGGTACTCACTTAGTATTATTCAGTGACGGTGATCGTAGGCGCGACCATAACTAGTATTATCGAGGTTTTGCACTAGCTGCACGCACTCCACAGGAGGGGGTTGCAACCTGAAGTGCGAGCCGGGCAAAAAGTGAGGTTTTGCAGGTATCTCTGAGCGCACTTCAATTTCTTGGTGAGCATGATTACCCTCCACCATACCAACCGATAAAAATCTGTAGACATGGTGGCAAACATATTCTGTAATGGCTTCTCACAATTCTGAGCCGGGCCCTGTGCCCACCAAGGCTGATGATGAGGGGAAATGGTCACAGTCACAGTCTTTGGTAAAGAATTTCTATCCCTAGATCCAAGTACTAGGCTTTGATTTGTATCTGATGAGACTAATATTCATACTTATGAGTAGCAAGAAACCCTGAAAGAGCCCAGATATGATCCTTCTTTCCCTTCGATCAATTATACATACCTGCCCGCTAATCCTATTCTGATCCAAAATAGGAGTCTGGATATCAGAGAGTCTTGGTATTGTAGCAACTCTCATTTAGAAAACTAAAAGTCTCACCCGGTTCACAGTACAGTGGGTACTTCCTCTTGGGCATTTGAGCCAACTACTAGTGTTGGTATTCCTCTTCCAATCCCTGAGGGAGGAAGTGCAGTTGGCCTTAGTTGTCCAGGCATCCAAGAGAATTGTAGGTCAGAAGAAGCCAATTCAAGTCTAAGTTGTAGTAGGCCTCTAGCTGGTAATTCAGCCCTTTTTACAAGAAGGATGGCAACAAAATGAGTGTTTTTGAGATCAGATGAGGACAAGGCTCAGCTTGTACATTTGTGTATAGCAAATTTTGGCAATTTTGTAAGGGGAAAGGAAAGATTTTGGTTGAAGATTATTACGCTTTATCAGCAGCTACATCCTGAGTGTATAGCACCAAATGTTAAAGGATATATGCAACAGTTTGCAGTTCAGTGCAAAAAAGAGGTAGAAGAGACATTAAGTAAGAGTAGGATAGCAGAGTTAGCGACAGAATAGCAGCAATCAATAGATCACTGGTTTGAGCTTGTGAGAGATTTGTGAAGACCAATTAAAGGAGAGAAAGAAAGAGATAACAACTTTCTGCAAAAACATAACAAAGTTATTCATGCAAAAGAGGGAACTACCTGAGCTTGCAAGTTCTCCAATTATAGTGGAAGATAGCAGTGGGGAGAGCAAACCAGCAACTGTATTGGGCAATTCTGATAGCCAATTCAGTGATAGCATTCCAACCAAAAAGCATCAGTCCTGTGCTACTGGTCCTGAACCTGCTAGCAATAGAGCATTTGCTTCTCAAAGGCACACCACAGACCGAATTTTAAATACTCTACGAGAGGATAATCAGGAAATGTTAAAGCAGATATGGAAAATAAAGTACAAAAAAATAGAGCGTTGGAAGGAGATTTTAGGAGGAGCTAGTTGGAGTGACAATCAAGTACTTGGAGAACATATTGAGCAGTTGAAGAAGCAGAGTAAGGAAATTCAAGAGACTTTAGCTAATATTGTTACTATCTTTCGAAATTTTGAGGGACATTTACCCTAAAGAAATCTTCTATGTACATGTTCAGTGCATTATTTTTATCTCCTGTTAAGTGAAAATATTCACAAATAGTTGGAGGAGAACATTCAAATAAAAATCCTGTCTTCGAGCTATAATAGCAAGTATGACAGTTTGTTAATAAAGTAGAAGCAAAGTAGTAAGTACCAGTAGGAGAGGGTCCAATCTTGAGATTTTTCTATAAATGATTAAATTCAAAACATTGAGTAATCTTCCCAAATTCCCATTCTACTAACATCCTTTACTTTGCCAAATAGGCATTGAATACTGACTCTTCTAAAGTTAATCCTTCATTTCTCTGTACTCGGTATGCACCAATTACCTCCTGCTATAGGTAAAACACTTTATCTCCCTACACAAAAAACTAGTCCCCTTCATCGTTCTTCGCATATCTTGTTATATTTTCCTGCAAGCCAAACTCCTTAAACATTCCCCAGTCCCTAGCTCTTCTCTCAAAGAAACCATATATTACAGCTACTAGCCCATCAGGTACCACTACCGCCAGAAATTACAGAGTGTGATTGTTCTTATAATTTAAGTAGAATAATTCTTGGTTGGCTGTTTCCGAACAAGGGCGACAAATAGATTGATATGTACGATCAATGAATTCTCAGACTAGTCTAGAAGGCTCATTTCTTTTGTAGGTTTTGGAATAGTAAGATTGTAATCTAATAGGATTTAAAAGTACATGATCCCATTCTAGCTTCACCTGAAACCTTCTATAGAGATAGATACACACTCCATTGAACGCTGAACTCAGTCATCCCTACTCTCAGCCAAACTCAACTGCACAATCCTTTATTCGGTGTGGCCAGGAAAGGCGGAAGCAGACAAGAGCAAGTGTAGTGGTTGGTAGTGCATAGTACTGATCCTCAAAGTGCTCTGGTATCTCAAGCAAAACTGAGAGCTCACAGATTTCCTGCTTGGAGAATCGTAAGAATTCATGACACCAATTGTCATTCTTATCTTACAGTAACCACATCTGCGAGGTGTAGTCAAGTGAGGGCTTATAGTACTAGTCATATACAATCATGGTTGGGCCAGAAAGCATAGCTATCAGGTAACGCTCCCACCTGTGCTGTCGGTAAAGGAGAGTGGCTAAAGTCATGTCCAAGTTGGAGGTTAACATGGCCGTGATCGGCAAATTTATCAGATTGAGATTCATGGCAGGAATAGGTAAAATGCTTTTGGTATAAGGATAGGGTAGGGTGTAACTCTCATATATTTCTTGTCTGCTATAAGTATTTGAGGCGAGCATCTTGATTACCATATCTAAATCCTCCAATCATAGTATTTATTTACCCTCTAAGTATGTGTTGAAGTATGAAGGGTGTAGGGGAAAGTCTGGTGAACATGGCAGTGCATATAGCAGTGGCACTGTCTTAGAAGAGGGGTTGTTGACGTAGTAATTCTGTTATCATGAGAATCTACTATTTAGAGACTCAGAATTGGTCAACGATACTGAAGCATATTGTCACGAACGTGGCTTGGCACGGAAAAGGTTTTCACATGACTCATGATTATGAGTTATAGATATGTTATTATTTCACACATATGACTCATTTGGATCATTTGACTTATTATATTATGATTTGTTATGTTTCACACATGACTCAATTGTGAGTCATGAGACGTGCGCTTGGTGAAGAATGCCTTGTGAGTATGCCTTGCGGGTATGCCTTACGCATATAATTTATGTTTTGCACAGGACCTCGTTATGATGTCATGGATTTTACGCATATGACTGATTCGAGTCATATGGCTTGTTTATTGTGTTATGATTGGTTTATGAGTTTTTGCACATGACCTTACTATGAGGTCATGGGTTTTAAGCGTATGACCACCTTGGTCACATGATTAGTTTGTTATAATTTGGTTTTGCACATGTGACCACTTTTGGTCACATGATTATGGGCAGGAAGAACACCATATAAGGAGACCGATATGGCCAAGGAGGATAGGTTCTTTACGCTTTGTTCTGAGTACTTTTCCTACTTATTACTTTAACAAATATAAAACACCTTTACGATCTTTATCTTTATTGCAACATTATCATTACGCTAAGAAAAGTTCTTCACAAAAAAGTGTTAGAGAAAGCTTACGATAGGCGTTCCCGATAGAAGATAAAGGTCTTGTACTATCGGTAATGTAGGCAGAGGCCTAGTGCTATCATAAGACTAAGAAAAGAAACAGAAGAAGAAGAGAAGTATCGTTCCCTATCACAAAGAACTAACTATCTGAGGAGGGATTATTACACATATTACCACTCCAAAATGAAAACCTCTAGTACTCGCACAGATTACTATCATTGTCACGAACGTGGCTTAGCGAGGAAAGGGTTTTCACATGACACATAGTTATGAGTCACAGGTATGTTATTGTTTCACGCATATGACCTATTCGGGTTATATGATTAATTATGTGTGGGATTTGTGATGCTTTCGCACATGGCTCAAGTATGAGTCATGGGACATGTGCCTGATGAGTATGCCTTACGAGTATGCCGTACGAGTAAGCCTTGCGTATATGATTTATGTTTCGCACATGACCTTATTATGAGGTCATAGGTTTCACGCATATGACTCAGTCGAGTTATATGACTTGCTTATTGCGTTATGATTGGTTTATGAGTTTCGCACATGACCTCGCTAGGAGGTCATGGGTTTTGAGCATGTGATCACTTTGGTCACATGACTAGTTTGTTATGATTTAGTTTCGCACATGTGACCACTTTAGGTCACATGACTAAAGGCGGGAAGAACACTATATAAGGAAGCCGATGCGGCCGAGGAAGATAGGTTCTTCATGCTTTGTTCTAAGTACTTTTCCTACTTCTTGCACTCGGTGTCGGAAGTGAGCACACCCAATACTTTACCTTATTTCGCTCGCGATAAATACCTCATCTACTGTTACTTGTTTGTGTTTTTCGTTTTGGGCGGTCGGTTAGAAGTAGTTGTTCTCGCTTAGAAGATACTTCATTGTGAGATATCCGTGGCCTAGTCCCGGTAATCACTGAGTATAGTTTGGGCGAGGATGGCATCTTCGACAGCCTCCTCCTCCACGGATTCTCCCCCCCCTTCGAGGATGTCGTCCCCTGTTCGGTTCGACTCCAACTCCTCCTCCTCGCTTGAGACAGCCCGTGCGGCCTTGTCTCTCGCGCCCACTACTGAGGCCGACCGTGGCCTCATCCCTACAACTACACGGTCTTATATTGCACCCAGAGGAAACTTTAAGTTTTTACAGTTCCACCACTGCCACGGGTGTCAGAATGCGGTGAACCCACAATTTGATGATTTGGTCCGGGAAACGGTCGCTGACGCGATCGTTGCCACGATGAAAGAAGTAGATTTTTTGGTGAGAGGTTTCCTGATCAGGAGAGGCTGTTCAGCCACATGTGGCTTGAATAAGGACACTACTACAGGACTCTTCGTTCGGTTCAATTCAGACCATGGCTCGGAATATTCTCCAGCCCCCGCACCTTCTTCTCCCAAAGATTCTCAGGCTATAGTCCCTGAATCCTCCGTCCCCCCCCGTCAAGGACAACTCAACTGTCACCACGGTTGAGGCCAGCTCTTGGTCCGCTACTCCTCCCCTCGCTAGGGCTGTTCAAAGCACGATGCCCAGCTTCTTCCGCCAGGCCCACAATACCGGGACCGGTTCCTTGACTCCCTCCTTTTTGGCAGGAATGTCTTCAGGTGAAAGGGCTCTTTATGAAATCCCGAAGTTCAAACTGGACGACCCTGAGGATGAGGATTACAACCCTCCTGCCTCTGGAACACGCCGCTGGACATGGTCGGCGTCTCCCACTAAGCCATCTGCTGCTCCTCTTCTTGGTCCCCAATTTTTGAGGGCTATCAACGTTGATGAAGGACGGAAAAAACAGATTGTCCCCGCTCTTCCCAGCCTGCCTCTAGGCATTCACCAGGGGCGCCTGGCCATCCCTCCGCTTGTGGCACTCCCATCAACAATCGAGGCCACACCCCCTTCTCCATCCCTGCTAATGACTGAGGATGTCCTACCCACCTCTGAGTTGCTGGCCAGGGACACCCCTATGGAGCTGGATGATGGATGCAACTCGGAAGCAACTGGTTTAGGCGACAGCATACACGCCCCTTCACCAGCTATGGGTTCATCACCCGCGCCTATTATTGGACGATGGGTGTCACCTCCCGGAGGCCAACTTGGGGATCTCTCAGAAGCCCCCAGTGGCGATTCAACTCCGTTGGAAGTCCTGCTCCCAGAGACCCAACCAGAGGACGCTGACACTGTAGTGGCCCAGGCGGACTCGATCATGGCAGGTGTCTGTGAGATGCTGGATGCTGGTAGGACCCCTTCTCCTGGACCCGGCTCAGGTAGTGTAATCGGGTCCATGTTGGAAGGCCTGGAGGACATCTGGTCTGGCAATACCTAACCTCTACTCTCGTCGAAATCCGGGTCCATTGAAGATGACGCGGTACAGGACGTATGAACTTGGATGAACAGTGGCCCCACCTTTGATAATGAAGGTCCGAGGAACGGGATAAACTACTGGAGTCGAGTTCACGTTTTGGAACGGGCAGTAAAAGCACTGACCGACATTGTGGGCAGACAAGGAGAGGAAATTGAAGCCCTTCAGGTAAAGTTGTCCCCCCGTTGCCGCCCCCCGCCTGCTATACCTCGCAGCGCCTCTATTGTTTCTTCAGAACCGACCACACCATCCCCTACCCCTGAGAGAAAGGAGGCCTCTATGGAGGCTCCTACTGCTAAAGCCTCTTTTACAGAGGTAGTAAAACGAATGGCATACGTGCCCAAGCCCCCCGCGGGCCCACAGCAACGGGTATGTCCTGCTCGACCCGCATCAGCGGCCTCATCCCACCAATCCAGCAGCAGTGGCAGCTCCTCCAGCGAAGGGGGGGTAGTCTTGCGAGTAGCCCATGGAGCTGAAGGCAAGTCTGTTCACTGGGAAGAGGAGGAGGAGGAGGGTGAAGATAAAAAGAAAGAACGAAAAAAACGTGGCAAACGCCTGAGTGGTAGTGCCAGAAGGAGAAGAAAGGCTGCCAGAGAGGCTGGTAAAGAAAGGGAAGCGGCGACCCCTGCCAAGACTCAGGGGAAGGCTGATAAGCAGGAATGGGCTCCAAAGGCTGCGACATCTGTCACTACGGCGGCTCAGTCCGGGGCAGCAGCCCTGGCCAACGTCAAAGTAGGTGCGGCCCAGACACCGCTGGAATACCGACGGGTACCAATGGGACCCCCAGAGCCACTGAACTCGGTACCACCACCACCGTGCTCATCGCCAACTCCAAATGCTAGAGGGAGGCACATCACCATGCACTTCGCTACGCGGAAGAAGGTTGCCCTGCCAGAGGGCGTCGATATTGAAACAATCCGAAATCAGATTAATGTAAGCTTTTCCAATCAGGGAAAGATTCGGGGAAATGCTCCATATATTCGTACGGGGCATGTCCGGCCGGAAATTGGATGTTTCTTCCTGACTTTGGCGGTACACTCTGTGACAGAGCTAGGCAACAGGCTGGACAAGGCCAGAGTTGATTTGCTTAGGGAATTGTCACTCCCGGAGTTTGAATTCCAGAGGAATCTGGAAAAGGTGAAGATTTTTGTTTCTGGTGTTCCGCTTGCTGACACAGGACAAGGATCGATTTGGAGGGTGGAAGGATGGACTGGAAGCGCGGCCTTTGATGGCCTTCACACTGATCTGGAGCCATCCAATACTGGTGTAGTTACTGTTTCCCAGCCTGACATTATGGGATCTATATACACCATGAGGCAGGCCAATGCTGCAAGCTGTGGCATCTGCTTCGTGGTGGAAAATAATGAGGCCATCAAGGAAAGACTGGCGGAGGGAAAGATTTGGTTGTGAGGAGGTGCACATAATGTCAGAGTCTTTGAAGAACATCGCCCCCTTAAGGTATGTGGTAGGTGCCTGGAAACTGGCCACTTCGAGGCGACATGTGGCCGCCCCCCTCGGTGCCGATTCTGCTTTGGAGAACACTTCTCTCGGGAACACATGTGTAGCAAGCTAGCTTGTCCCGGAGGGGTGGGTCAGGCCTGTGGACATACCAGGAGACAGTGCTGGTTGTGTGACCGGATGGACCACTTCACAGGATATGAGCGATGCCCAGGTATCAAATCGTCGTCCCCGACTCCACCTTCCTCGCCTTCTGGACAGGAAATAGCCACACCGACAAGACCCGTGAAGGAACCAGTCAGAATCCAGGAACAGCAGGATATGAGGATAGAAAGGAATATGAGGAGAAGAAACCGCAGCTGTGGAAGGTCCCCGACACCCAGGCTGGTCAAAATCAGCAGTGATGAGGAAGAGGAGACTCCCCGCCGTAAGTCAAAAAAGGCCAAGGGTAAGGAACCGGAATGGCCTTCCCCCTCTCCGGCACGTGGGATTTTAAAAACCAAGGCTGAAACCGCCACCAAGCCCCATGATGAGGAAACGAGTTGGGTTGCCCGGGATTCGGATACCGGCTCCGCCTATACCTCTGGCCCTTGTGGCCCAAGTGGATCAGTCGAAGCCCTTTTTTAATGCTTATTACGACATTGGCATTAAACGTGGGGAGGAGTAGTCGGAATCGGATGCTGGCATTTGATTTGTTTTCCTTGGTTGATTTGTTTTTTATTATTGAACCTCCTGTTGATCGAGAGGGACAACATGTACCAGTAGATATTGATAGGTGGGATTTGTTTTCCTTTGTTAAAGGGTCAGGTGTTGAGGTTCTTGTTCGGTCCCACATCTGTGGGCTGTTTGAGGTAGTGGAGCATGGGGAAGGCAGTGCTCGAATTGGGTATTGGGAAAAAGGGGCAAAGAAGGTACTCGCTGGAGTTTACTTCCGACCTGGCTATGCTAAGGACCAGTTTCTCCAATGGTTGGATGAACTTGGGGAACCTGACATTGCGTTTGGAGATTTCAACGGCAGATATCAAGACTAGGACCCCAGTGCGGACCATAACAATACAGGAGGACAGTGGCTGAAACAGTGGTTCACGGCCCCGGCTCGGGATATGAATATGGTTCCTCCAACAGTGCCAACCTTTCGAGATATTTCCAGAATCGACCTTTGCCTACACCGGGTACCGTATGTCCGACATCAATAGATGGACGCTGCTGGTTGTGAGCATAGTGCTCAAGCCCTTAAGCTGAAGGTGGACCATCCTAACAACATTATGTATCGGAGGCCGGCTTGAAAGAAAGCAGTTTGGGAGAAAGTTGGGAAACAGCTGGATGCCCTTAAAGAGGTGGGAGATGAGAAGTTATGGGAAGGTGTGAAGCGTGTGGTGGACGCACTCCCGCAGGCCTCCATTGGCAGAGGTCGGTGCGAGTAGTGGACACTGGAGCTGGAAACGATGAGGTTAGATGTGGCTCGGCTACGACGATACTCCAAACGCAAGGCAGAGCGGACGGAGGACTACAAGCTGGTCAGGAGTGTTTACCGGGCTTGCCTATTGAGGGCCAGGTTTGAACACATCAGGACCAAGATAGCTGAGAGTCAGGACCCGGACATTTTTCGGTTAGCACGAAAATTGGAAGCCAAGCGAACGCTTCCCTCCATGGCCCGGCCAGATGGGTCCTACGCCACGACACATTCCGATATTAGCGACCTGGTTGCACAGCAACTATCCCCTGGCGATCCTGCCCCTTGGAAAGACTCCATGATTGATATGGACAGTGCTCAGGAAATGGAGATTGCCCTTGCCAGGTCCCCTACGAACACGGGTCCAGGCGAGGACGATATTGGGTATCCTTTCATACGATTTTGGAAGCGAAGGGATACAACAACCCTGAGACGCTTGGTTGACTATGGGTTAAGTCACGACATTCAGGATTGGCATCGGGCAGAGGTAGTGCTCATACCGAAAATTGACAAACCCGGATACGATGTCGTCAAGTCATGGAGAATGATACACCTCCTCCCGACACCTGCAAAGGTGGCAGAACGCGTGGTCCTACTGAGACTGGCCGAGTGTCTTGATCTGGGGGAGACACAGTTTGGTTCCCGCCAGAAGAGGGGAGTTCATGACGCCATAGCAGTGGTCTTTGAGTTCCTACGACATAATGAGGGCTATAAAAGGCTGATTTTGTCCAAGGACGTTGAAGGAGGATTCGATAACATTGATGTTGACCTCCTGTCAGACTTCCTGGTCGCCCGAGGGTGTCCGTCGAACCTATGTCAGTGGGTGTGAAGATGAACTTCCTGTCGGTCAATTCGCTTCCGCTTTAATGGATGCGTCTCTAAGACCTACTATGTCAGTAAAGGGGTGCCTCAGGGCTCGCCCCTCTCTCCGTTTCTCTTCAGGGCCTACGTAGCCGATATATTCACGCCGCGAATGCGTTACTCCCCCGGGGTCCGACAATTGGTGATCTCATAGGTTGATGACGGGGTCATCATGGTGGCTGCAGACTCTTGCAACGCTGCCCGGTACCATGCGGGAGAGATCTTTGCAGACTGCGATCGCATAGCAAGGGCTAGGGGGATGGGGTTTAGTGCCCTCAAGACCCAGTGGATTGGGTTAGGGGACAAGGCGTGGGGAGGAATGGAGTTGTTGGGAGAAATGGTTTTACCCTCTGAGGATTTGCGGGTTCTTGGGTATAGGTTTAATGTATTTTTTAACTTTTCTTCTCATGTAAAATATTGGCTGGAAAGGGAGTTGGGTGTTAGGAGAAGGATTTTGGCGTTGGGGAGGAGGTTTGGGAGTGTTGGAGGGCTTGGAGCGTGGGAGACTTACCGTTTGGTGCAGGCAGCCTACCTTCCGACCGTGTATTACGGGCTTGAATTTGTAACCGACCATGGGTCGTATGTGAAACAGATTTAGGTCCATGTCAACGACTGCCTTCCATCGGTCTTCCGGACCCCTATGAGGCTGGCAAACAATATACTGCTGGCTGAGTTTGGAACACCGCCTGTTACCATTCAAGGAAGGTATTTGCAGAGGAGGTGTTATAGCCGATTTATTAACTACCGGTACTGTGATCAATACCCGTGGTTCGGTGAGATACTGCACAATTGGAAGCAGGAAGGGATGGTGGCACATCGGCAGACCTCAGACAAAGAACTCACATGCCACCCCACAGTTACGATTGGGAAAGGCAAGGTGGTAATGGCTGCATGTCACTGTTCGCTGTATGCAAATCTCTGCAAGTCCTCGGATGTGGTCATATACACGGACGGGTCCAAGACCTCGGAAGGGGCTGGTGTGGCCTGGGCGGTATTCGAGAAAGGGGCCCTGACTCGTGTCGACGGGTGCTGGGTTCCCCCATCTTGGAGTATTGTTGAATGTGAGCTGTTTGCGGTTGTCTGTGCACTCCGATATGCCCGAGGGATGGCGAAGAGACGCCCAGTCCATGTGTTTTTGGACTGCGTTCCCGCCCTCACCCTGATAGACGGAATGTTTTCGGAGGGCGATTCGGCTGAAATGTGGGAAGTTATGGTACTATTGCTTAATGAGTTTAGCAATGTCAACATCAGCTGGGTTCCGGGACACATGGGCATCGGCGGAAATAAGACGGTGGACCAAAAAGCTAAAGCCTGCGTAGGTCGTCCGTTGCGGCCTCTGAGTTGGGAAGGGGTAAGCTTTGGGATCGGGCATGTGGCATTGGCCCGGGAATTGCGAAAAGCAGAGTGGGGTTCATGGCACGACAGGGAGGGACACGGGTATTGTACTCGCGAACCCAGGACACCCTGACATCTTCGAGGCCTCACCCGTATGGACTCCTATGTTTTACTAAGAATTCGCAGCGGGACCGGTTTGGTCGGGCATGACAGCTGTGAAGGGAAGGATGACAGACACCACTGGACTAAGTGCCCCCGCTATGCTATGGGATGACCTGCTGATGAGGACTTGTACAAGGACTCGGCGATGTTGCGGTGGAAGTCCTGGTGGGTGAGTCATAGGTGGTTAGGCCTAGGGATTCCCCGGCATGTTGAGATGGTGGATAGGGAGTTGGTAGTGGCAGGTAACCCCTTTGACGTTACGCTGATGGTGGAAAGAAATGGTCGGTTGGCAACGGTGGAGGATTCCAGGAACTGCACCCGGTGCGAGAAAAGACACGATGGTAGTGGATGCGTTCTACCGGGATTGGTAACCATGACAAAGAAGTGGTTTTTCTTGCCCGACCAACGACACTGCGATTGTCCCTGCTGTGGGACTGCGATTTCGGAGACGGCCACCCAGAAATGAGTCACCTTCGCCGAACGTTTCCAGAAAAAGCCGTGCTGTCTACGAACTTGTCACGATTGGTTTTGGCATTCTCGGCACCAGCAATGGGAAGAGCTGGACCTCGCGACTCGGACATCGGTGGTTTTGCGGTGGGCCAAGGCAAAGGGATTGTTGAAAGAGGAGCGTTGTTCATTTTGTGGGGTGATTCTGGCCGAGTGGTACGTGGACCTGAGATTACATTATAAGAGGACAGAGGGGTGTTGGGATAGACTGTATGTTTCCTTTGTAGAATACGTGGGACAAATTGTGTTGGGGGCGGATAGGGGTGAGGGTATGAGACGGTGGCTGGGAAGCGAGGTGGGAAGATGCATTAATCCGGGGCAGCACTAGTTGCTGCGAGCGCCCGTGAGCCCATTTAGGTAGTGATTTTTTGAATTTATGTTTGGGGGGAGTGGTTGCAAGGCGGAATGGTCCATGGTAGTATATTTTAGTTAGATAGTTTTGTTTTATAGGGCGAGGAGGAGACTAGTCGTATGCCGGTGTCGGCGGTACTAGTATAAATAAAATTAGATTGAATTCTAAGTACTTTTCCTACTTATTACTTTAACGAATATAAAACACCTTTACGATATTTATCTTTATTGCAACGTTATCGTTACACCAAGGAAGGCGCTATATGAAGAAGAGTTAGAGAAAGCTTACGATAGGTGGTCCCGGTAGAAGACAAGGGTCTTGTACTATCGGTAACGTAGGCAGAGGCTTAGAGCTATCGTAAGACAAAGGAACAAGAAGACAAGAAGAGAAGTATCGTTCCCCGTCGCCAAGCACCAACTATCTAAAGAGGGATCGTTACAATCATTCAGAAATAAGAGGCAGGGAAACAACCTGAGATGAGCGGGTTCGTATTGTTATATTGCGCAACCGTACAAAATCACATATGTGGTAGAAGGATATTGCCCAAGCAGTAAGTCTTTAACCTCTAAACTATTAGCTAGTGAGATAATTGTACAATAATGTAGCTTACCAGTTATTATGTAAAAGGTAGATATTGACTATCGAACCTACCAAAAGATCTATAGAAAAACTAAGATGCATAGAATCCCTGAAAATGCGAGACGATCAGGTCAACTCCCAGTGTTTGATGAGATTGAAAAGGATTGGTTACATACTTTTGTGACTAGTGATCACTTGACCCGCCATATGACATGGAATATGATACGGGAGGAAATGGGTTATGCCTGTTCTGCAGACCTTATTTGTCGAGTTATGGCCAGTATGGGTTACCATAAACGTCAACCTTAACGGAAGTTTAAAGTACGACTGTAAAATTAAATACGACAGGTTTAGTGGGCTCAAGTTCATCATCACTGAACATTTGATGACTAGTCTAAGATCATATTCTCTGATGAGTCCTACTTCTCGATGATTGGCTTTAATTACCATCCTATGGTGATATGAAATGTGAAGGAGGAATACTACCCCGACTGTATTGATGATTGGAAGAGCTCTGGAAGAAATAGTATTATGGTATAGGGGGCAATTTGTGGTAAATTAAAATCACATTTGATATTCATTCCAAATAAGGTTTCTATCGATTCTTCTACATATACCTAATGAATCCTCGATCCACATCCCATTCCCTTCTGGCATCAGACTTGCGAAGATTACCAGTGGACACAGATAGTTGAGAATTGGGCTCCCAGCCATCAGAAATTTGCTATTCAGTGCCGGGAAAGAAATGGAGTTGATAAGATCATGGATTGGCCTCCCCAATCCCCTGATCTTAATCTGATAGAAAAGGTTTGGAGATGGATAGAATGTGAGTTGAGAGAACAATGGGGAAGGATTGAGGAATCAGAGCCACTAAAGGTAGCTCTACAGATTATTTGGGATTCTGTAGCAGTTGATTTTTTGGAGAGTCTTATTAGGAGCTTGCCGGAATGGTTGCAAGCTGTTATTGATGCAAATGGTGGTCCTACCCATTACTAGTTTGTATTGTATCTAAGAGCTCGATCCTATGAATGCACCGCCACATGCACCGCCACGTTCGCCAGACTTTCCCCTACACCCTTCGTACATGCAGAGTGCGTGCAAGCCTCAGCACTTCGATTCTGCACTCCGGTAACCCTAACCCATGTTGTTACCGTCGCAACAGGAGTGCGTTCGGAGGTGCAAAACCTCGATATTAGCTATGGTCTGAAGTTCGCATATCTGCGAATTTATCGTAATTAACAAAAAGTTGCTTAATAACCTTTGTCTTGGAGACTGACAAGGGCGGCACAAAACTTTCCACGGCTTCAACAGTCCAGGAGATACTGTACTCGTAGTTATGGCTCAAGGGGGTATCAAATTCCAACAGGTATACTAGTACCAGTATCTTATCACATGGACAGTCCTCTTGCAGAGTACTCGAGGAGTTTATTAGGGACCTGCCAACCTCATGCTGTGTGACAGAATTAAATTTATTTCTTTACGCATCATCACTCGTTACAAACCTTAGTCATCAAAGTTTGGAGTTTGGCGTTAACAATTTACGCGTGCCGCGTTACCCAGGCCTCTACGAAACCAAAAAAATCTCCCCTGTGCGAAAAACCTCCTCAGATAAAAGGCCTATTCAAAAAGTTACGACTCACGAGCACAGTATCTCATTTCCTCTTCAATTGGCCAGTGCACATCAATATGGCAACAACGCAGCAGCGAATTGTCCCTCGCTACGCCCGTACGCATCTTACAGCCATTTTCTAAACTCCAGACTAACAAGCTTCCGTAGACACCGCCGGACGAACGTCGCTGGCATACTCCTGGGATGGTAAATACCTAATCACTGTCGGGTCCAATGAAGTCATCCGGAAGTTCACCGTAGGGTCGGAGGATGAACCCGTCACTATTGACGATGCGCTGGGGAGGAATGTGGCTGTTGCGGCTTCAGTACGATACATACAATTACCTTTACCCCCCCCCCATTTTCCCATAGCTAACTCACTGATTGACTGATTGATTGATAGAATGAAAGTTTCATTACTTGTTCAGAAAGCGGAACTATCTCTCTATTCTCTATGGCTACAGATACACTCAAACAACTCCTCGTGCGATGCACGCTCTCGTCGAGAGATATTGCGCTTAGTCCGGATGGTGACTGGGTCGCCGTCGCGAGTGACGAGACGATTGTTAAGGTGGTTAACGTCGAGGACAACCACAAGATTATGAACCTGCGGTCTCAATCACAGTCTGTCAAACATGTAGCGTTCCATCCGACCGGGAATTATCTCGCCGTTTCGTGTGTTGACGGAGTGATATATATCTACTCGCTGAGCACCGAGGAACCGGAGCTGGTGAAGAAGGTGGACGGGATTATCAAGGCTGTGGATGCGGAGTCGGAGATCTGCTCGAAGGTTTCGTGGCATCCGGATGGGAGGGCTTTCGCGGCTCAGACTCCTACCAGAGGTTGGTTGTCAATTGAGGCGTGGGATTATCTGGGTCGTGAAGGCTAATACGGAATAGATATTATTGTTGTCGACCGGGCAAAATGGGAGACCCACAAGGCTTTTGCTAGTGGTCATGCCGGGGATATAACGGACTTTGCCTGGTCTCCCAATGGCGCATTCCTTGCCAGCGCTGGGACTGATGGGAAGCTTGTTATCTGGGAAACGGAAGAACAGACTATAATCGCAAAATACGATTACCGACACATTGTCTCGCTTGCCTGGCACCCAAAGCATAACTCGATCTCCTTCACAACCAGCAGAGGGGAACTATATACACTACCCAACGCTGTTCCAGATGATCGTGCTTTCCGATTGAAACTTACCACCCGTCTGGCACCATTGCTAAATGATAGTGGTCCATCAACAGTTTTAGAGAACAGGAGCATGCCACCGCCACCTCGTAAGCGGGCTAGCTCAGTAGACTCTTTAGATGATATACTCGGGGGTGGAATAGACGACGACCTTGACGACTTTATAATCGACGACGATGGGGCCGGCTACTTAGAACCCAAAAAGAACCGAAAACGCGGTAACGAACACCTAGATCCAATTGTGCACGGCCCCAAACGGCCAGCATACGGCATGGCGATGTGGTCCCCGGAGATCCACGAGCCCTTCCAACCGGGGAGTACGCCCTGGAAAGGAAAACGTAGGTACCTCTGCCTAAACCTTATCGGCTTCGTCTGGACTGTAGACCAAGATACGCACCACACCGTCACCGTCGAGTTCTACGACCGGGACTCCTACCGCGACTTCCACCTCGCGGATCCATACTTGTACGACAAGGCTTGTTTAAACGAGAGCGGCACACTCTTCTCCTGTCAACCCAAGGACGAGAATCCCGCCGCCATCTTCTACCGTCCGCACGAGACGTGGGCTACCCGCGTCGACTGGCGCACATCCCTGCCCAGGGGCGAGGAGATCGTGTCTATTGCGCTGAGCCAATCGTACATTGTCGTGTGCACCTCCCGGGGATACGTCAGGGTCTTCACGCTCTTTGGCGTGCCATTCAGGGTCTACAGGCAGAAACACACGCCGTTCGTTGCATGTGCTAGTTGGAGGGATTACATCTTTGTCATGGGGAATGGGGCCGTCGGGGCGGATGGGAAGACACAGTTGACGTACTCGATCGAGAACGTCAAGAGGGATGAGACCTTGCAGTGTTCGGATGTCGTGGCCCTACCGCCGGACGGGGAAGCGAAGAATGTTTTTTTTTCTAGCGATGGGGTATTTAGAGTTTTTCCACTCTTGAGCATTTTGGATTACGAGTGACTGACTGTGATATGAATAGGATCCGGTGATATATGATTCTGAGGGTGTATTACTGGTGCTGGCTCGCTGGAGGCGGCGGGGGGAAGCTAAATGGATACCTCTATTGGACACAAAGGCGCTAGACCGTCTAGTGGGTGGTAGAAAAGAGGAAACATATTGGCCAGTAGCCGTCGCACAGAATAAATTCCATTGCATCATTCTCAAGGTAAGAACGCAATCCATCATATTCAACACAAGGAGAAAGTAATGGAAGGAAATGGAAAAAATTAACATTAAAACTATCTGCCTCCCCACCTAGGGCGGTGAAAAACACCCCTACTTCCCACGCCCTCTCCTCAGCGAATTCGACTTCAAAATTCCCCTCTCAACAAACTCCATTGCCGACTCCACTACCACCACCGAAGGTGGCGCCACCCCTGCCCCAAATACAGACGTCCTAGAAGAAACCTATGTCCGCGAATCCATCCTACTGGACCTGCGAGAGGAACTTGGGGTGTACACAACCACGGACGAGCAGGGTGCGATGGAGATGACGAAATGCGTGAACGCGATCGACAAGGCGCTGCTGCAACTCCTGGGACTGGAGTGCCAGAGCGAGGATTACGGGCCCAAGGCGCTGGAGATTTGTGGGTTGTTTAGGCGGAAGAGGACGCTAGAGCTTGCTATTAAGGTTGCCGTCAGGTTTAATCAGGGGGTTCTGGCGGAGAAGATTGGGGAGTTGAGGGACCGGATGGAGATTGAGGAGCGATAGTTTTTTTGATTATTACGTATGTGGTGGGTGAGTAATTTTTAGGGGCTGGGGGGGGTTATTACGGGGGGGGGAAGTTGGTTATGGGGATTTCATGATATCTGATAGAGCTCTCGCGGCTACTCTACGGCGTTCTTCTTTTGAGACATCTTCGCCCATGTCTGGTTTGTACTGTCAGTATTTCCTAAGTTCGGCGGTGATGGTTTATTTGGTGGAATCGTTTAGATTCGGTTGGGGATATCCGAATGGGGAACAAAAAAACGTACCTTTGAGAGCACTCATCTTCATCATCATGCTCTCTAATTTTTCCACCTGCGCCTCTTCATCCTCATCATCCGTAACCCCATGAACGCTGCTCTCCCCTGTACTCTCCTCATCCCCAAATATTGCCCTATGCAGCCCGAACATCTCCCTCTCCATCTCATCCCCAATAAACTTGAGTGGGTCGATCCCCACCCCATCGTCGTCGCCCCCACTAGTAAAGGGTCCAAACGACCCAGCATCATCATCACCATCTCCCCCATCACCATCCCCGATCTCATCATCCGCAGCCCAATCATTAGCCTCCAATGCCTCCCTAACCCTCTCCATGCCAGCGCACTCCCCGAACTCATTCCTAACCTTAACCTCAAAGTCCACAAACTCGAACCCGCACTCCCTGCACATCTCCTCCCAAACCTCCACCTCCACCTCCAGCCTCGGCTGCAGACTCTGTGGCATGCCGACCGCAAGACACACGCCGTCCCAAGCGTACCCGCACCCCTTCACGATCCCCTGCACAGCGCGCAGGACCTCGCGGATGCGCGCGAGGTCCACTTCCGACGAGGGCTTGCGGAAGGTTAGTATGAATGCACCGAGGGCATGCAGCACCTCGCGCGCCTCTGCAGAAAGGTAGGTGCTCGACCAGGTGTTTGGGGAGGTGCTCGGGATCTCGTCGATCCAGATTGGCACGATGGTCTTGTAGTACGGTGTCGTTAGGGGGAGGGCGTGGCTCAGGCCTGCTGGGGAGGTGGAGGTTGTGGTTGTGGGTGGGAGAGAGCCGGTTAGAGCTGGGTTTTTATGTCAGTGTCTGGGATATAGAGGCAATTAATTGGCGGGGGAGTGATAACTTTTTAAAAAGGCCAGTTTTCCAGAAGATCGCTGTCCCACCAGAAGGATTCGGCGGGAGTTGGTGATTTCTAAAGCTGACATTGTTGTCTGGTTATTTGTTTTGTCGTCGATTGGTGCTTGTTGTTATGTTATAATGCAGTGTAGTAAGTTGTGAAATGAGGAGGAGAGGAATGAATGTGGGGTGGGATGGTCCTCTTAGGTTAAGCCAATTTGTCAAGCCATGGCGGAGAGAGAGAGGACCCTCACTGTATCAGAGGTGAGCCCGCATGCCCGCCAAGACATTATTTTTTCTTTTTCGCTCTTCCTCTTCAGATAAACCATCTTAACTTTTTTTTCCCTCTTCACACCACCACCATAATATCGAGCTCACCCCGACCAACGCAAAAGTTCACAACAATGCCAGATAAAAAGGTTGTCACTAAATCGCCCGCTGGGAAGGGGTCTGTTGCACCAACTTCAAATTCACCATATCAATTAGATAATGCACAGGTTTGTCTATCCATCCTGGTGAAGGCAGCAATTGAATAATACTGGCGGGGAAGAAACAACAATAATAATAATTATGACAGGTCCTAAAGGCTTGCAAAGCCCTCCTAAAATACCTCAAGGGGAAAAAGGCAGAATCCGCAAAATCCAAGAAAGCCAACCTCCTTGAGGACCCAGAGAATCCCACGCCGGAGACAATATGGTTGAATTTGGCCATGAAGAAGCTAGTAACAGATACTAAGCGGCTCAAGCCCGCCCGGATGTAACCCCCCTCCCTTCCTCTCCCCTACATATTTGTACTGAAAAAAAGCGATCAGCATCCTCCCACACCCCCTCCGCGACCCGCAAACAACCACTATCTGCCTAATAGTCAAAGACCCGCAACGCACCTACAAAGACCTAATCGACACCATGCCCTCCCTCTCCGCCGTCATAAAAAAGGTAATCGGTGTCTCCAAGCTCCGCGCGAAATTCAAATCCTTCGAGTCCCTCCGCCTACTAGCGGCCTCATACGATCTATTCCTCGCAGACGACCGCGTGATCTGCATGCTCCCGGCCATCCTAGGGAAGACCTTCTACAGCCGCAGCATAAAAGTGCCAATCCCACTATCCATCTCACCGCAGGAGCGCTTGAAGAGCGAGGTAGATAGCTGTCTGAAGGCTACCTACCTGCATTTGAACGCAGCAGCCAGTTCGAGTCTTAGGGTCGGGCTGAGCACTTTCACCCCTGAGATGATCGGGGAGAATGTTAGCGCGGTTGTGGAGAGGGTTGTTGAGGGCGGCAAAGGGGTTGGGAAGGTGGGCGTGCCCGGGGGATGGAGGGGTCTGAGGAGTCTGCATTTGAAGAGCCCTGAGAGTGCGGCTTTACCGTTGTGGCTCGCGGAAGAATTGTATGAGGGCAGTGACGTGCTGAGGGATGGAGAGCGGGAGGAATTGGGCGCTAAAAAGGCGATCAGGAAGGCAGAAGTCAAGGAGAGGAGGAAAAGGAAGATGAAGAAGAGGCAAACTATGGTTTCTAAGGAACAGAAGTAGTATGATATCTAGGAGGGGGGAGGAGGGGGGAATGTGAATATTATTAAGGGATGTGAGTTGGAGTGGAAAGAAAAAAAGGAAAAAAAAGCAATGTGCGTTTTTTGCCTTCCTGTCCACCCATCAATTTATCATAATTCAATTCAAGTCCCAAAAAAGCCGGAACAAAAAAAAAACTCCAAACATTGCGAATGAAGACTTGCACACCCATCTGACAACCACGAATTAACCAAACTCTTAAATTCCAACAATCCAACCATCCACCCGATACTCCCCCAACCCACCATCGCATCAACATCCAAGATCCATACACCGGCACTGGGCACCCTCTACTATCTAACCCGCTTGTAATCTACTATACGACATCCCTCCCCCTCCCCTCTGTTCAGAACACTAAAATTGATTTCTATCGAGTGATATTTCATGATTGTATAAGGAGGATAATCGGGTATCGTGGGCTTCGCCCGATTGAATTGGTTTCTTGTAGCGTGTTGTAGGGCATAGCAGGGGCGCTAGGTGCTCTGCCTAAATACATGCTCAAGCAAGGGATAAACATAATTCGATACTATTATCATTCCTTTGAATTAAACCAAACCAAGCTAAGCCAGCAGCAAAGGTCGGTGGGTTCGGTGGGATGGGCCACGAAACTTGAGTCAAATATGATATAATATTATCACTCCCAAGAGACAAATGAGAAGGCCAAAAAATTCCACCACCCACCCAAGAATGAAAACTCAAAGCTCCACACCCTGCACCTGCAGCTCCATCTTCTCCACGTTAACCTTCCCGCCGAGGTACTTCTTGAAAAGCCCCGTCAACAACTCATCGCTCAACTCCATATGCCTCCCAGGCGCGGTCAGAAACTCTAACCTCTTCCGATCCCCCAATTCCTTCAAGCCGATCCAATCCTGCTTATACAGCTCCCTATCCTCTACGAGAGTTCTTTCCCCGGTAGTCTTATTGAACTCGGCGAACCAGGCACTCTCCTTGGGAACAACGGTGGTATCGTCTTCAAACATGAGCATGACGAACCCCTCCAGGCTCGCCAGATTCTCTGCGTAAGTTTTGTTGCGCTCGCCGGGGCGCTCGTTATTGATATCGGCGAGAAAGGCAGAATGCTCAAGGTACGCACTTAGATCCTCTGGATCCCGGAAGTACTGTGCGGGTACTACGCGGTTCTGCACCCAGGGGGTCCACTTGCTGGAGCGGAGTGCGGATGACGCGGTTCGGCAGACGAAATCTGTTGGCTTGCATTCCGCTAAGAAGTCTGCGATGCCGTTGTGCTGGCTGCCGAGGGTTATAAGTGTTTTCACGGGCGGGTCGTTGCAGCGTTGAATGTAGCCACGGAGGAATTGGCCACCTTGCGAGAAGCCGATGGCGTTGAAACCTGATGAGAGTTCCGGGATTGTGGAGAGTTGCGAGCAGACGCTAGCGATCTGCCCGTCGACTTGGCCGAAGAAGGTTGCTGAGCGGTCCGCGTCTGAATCCTGGTCTAGGTAGATTGAGTGAACGAAGGTGCCCGGGTGGACCTATGCTGGGTTGTTAGTACCGTAGCGAAGAGGGAAGGGAGGGGGTGTTACTTGTTGTGCTAGATTTCCAACGCTTTGAATTCCCTCCGAGTCGTATGCATCGCCTGCGTTCAAAGGAGCAGAAGCAGGGTCAGCATTCACCCATACTATGTGCAAGGAGCAACAATCACGACGGGAAAACCCCACCAAGACCATGCCAGATGACCAAAGGCAGCGGACGTCCCATCGGCGTGGCAATCCCCACGCCGGCAGACACGAGCAAAGATATAATAGGAGGAGAAATCATATCGCACCCCTTTCCCTCAGTCCCAGCAAATTGTACAGAGGTGAGGAGCGGGAGGAAAGGGGAAGCTTCCAAAAGTCGACGCGTAATCAGTTTGAGCCTCCCCCGTTCTCAAATCAAGACACAATATGATTGGATAATCTTCGCCCTTGTTGGTTGACAAAGCGGTTCTCGCGTGGATTGGCCGGGACTAACCGTGCCAAGGTTGTGGCATAGCCACAACCCAAGCTTGCTCGTTCGCAAACTTGGGCACCTCGCTCCGCTAGGTGCCCTATAGCTCAACGCCAGATTTTTCGATCACCCCCCACAAACACCCCCCCCCCCTCTCCACGCAACTCTTTCAAAATGAGTGAGCAGTATGCCGAGATTGAAGCCAGGATTGAGCTTGCCTGTGAGAAGCTTTTGGAAAGTGAGAAGCCAAATGTTGCAGCTGCTGCCCATGAGTTTGAGGTTCCCGAGACCCGCCTTTGAGGGAGATGGAATGGCCGTCAAGCACGAAATGAATGACTTCCTGCAAACAGAAAGCTTACGCCAGAGGAAGAACTTGCTGTTGGGCTCTATCTTCGGCGCCTTGATGAGATTGGAACCTCCGCCCAACTAGCACGAGCCACTCGCCAGAACTGCTCACGACGCTCACTTCAGAAAGGAGGTGTCCTTTATGCCCATCAAGCTCGAGCGATAGTACGTAAAAGGCAGGAAGAGGATGTGCAGAAGAAGTTGGAGCAAGCGGAGAGACAGCTTGAACAGGCAAAAAAAAAAGCTATTCGTGACCGAAAAAAAAATTGGAAACCAATCTTTCAGGAGCTTAAAAGGTCTACTAGAAACAGAAGAGCAAAGGAGAAGGAAAGAAGCAAGGGTGGTGAAAATATTGTATTTTAAGTTCTATAGCTTGGTAAAATCTGGCGTTGAGCCGAATCTGGCGTTGAGCTGTAGGGCGCCTAGCGGAGCGAGGTGCCCAAGTTTGCGAACGAGCAAGCTTGGGTTGTGGCTATGCCACAACCTTGGCACGGTTAGCGGATCAAAAGTGAACCGTGCACTCGGATTATTGTTTTTCCCAACGATGTGACGGCGCCGGTATGATACCGGTTAGACTACCGTAAAAGCAAGGAGGGAGGGAAGAGGAGAGGCGGGGGGAAGGGGAAAGGAAGGATCCGATATTTTGATTGCGAGTTTGGACAAGGCGATAGGAGATGCTGATACTCGAGTACAATGAGACAGGTTGGGGGCTCACCCATGAGAAAGTGAGAATTGAAGCTGTAGAGGCCGGGATAAAGAATTCTCACACAATTGCACAACTCGCCACTGGTTCCTTAAACAACTCTGCGCAGAGTATCGTACGGAAACTGATGGCGGCTTAGCTCAGCTTCCTGGACTTCACTCAAGGGTTGCTGACTTCCCTCCTCCCCAATTGTGTTCCTGCCATCGCACACGATGTCATTATGAATACAAATTAAGTTACTCGAGTATGATATTCCATCATCCATTCCGTGGAATACACAGATCCTGTATCGTATATCATACCGTACTGTACTGTGCCGCACGGTACCGGGAAAACCCCTCCAGCTCCGGAATGCCGTAGTATTTTTTTTCTTTGTCGCCATTAACTCATCTGAACCCGCCGCTAACTAGGTTAGGCGGACGTAGACCAAACAACGGGTCCGTTTGCTCTGCTGATTTCATCTGAACCTTGATTGGCTCGCCACTTATTGGGGTCATGATCCAGCACCCCAAATTTACTTAGACTGTGATACAGTACCAGCACCGGTATCATACAAGTATACTGTGCCAGTGCAGTGCCTCACCCTGACTCTTCTCAGCCGACTCTTTTCCCCTTCGTCCTGAAAGTGTACTCACGACCTACAGCTCCAGCGAGTTCTTGAGAGCCTCTTCGTCCCCTTTCCCTTCCTTCCTTCCTTCCTTCCTTCCTTCCCTATCTTCATTTTCCCAAGAACCACACCTCCGTCCACCGACCGACCAATAAACAAAAAAACAAACAAAAATGTCAGTCCGAACACTGACATCCCGCCATCTGTTGACCCCTCTCTCCCGCCTCTCTCGCCCATATTCCTCCTCCACCAAAAGCACCCTCCCGCCAACCAAGCGTCTCCTCCAAACCGCCACCTCTCCAAACACTAGCATCCCCTTCCCGCCCGGCCTATCAGTCCCCGCTGCCCCCGCCCCCACCACTGTACCCACAAAAAAAACACTCCGCCCCCGTAAATCCGCGATAACCCTCACCCCCTCCGCCACTCAGCACCTCCGTTCCCTTCTCGCGCAGCCAACACCCCAGCTGATTCGTATCGGCGTCAAGAACCGCGGCTGCTCGGGCCTCGCATACCACCTCGAGTACGTCGACCGCCCCGACAAGTTTGACGAGGAGGTGGTGCAGGACGGGGTTAAAGTGCTCATCGATTCCAAGGCGCTCTTTAGCATCATTGGCAGCGAGATGGATTGGGTGGAGGATAGAATCAGTGCGAGGTTTGTGTTTCGGAATCCGAATATTAGTGAGTTTTTGCTCTTTCTTCCCCTTGTTTTCCTTTCCGAGTGAGGTGGGGGTGGACTAAGGGTTATTCTAGAGGAGCAGTGTGGTTGTGGGGAGAGTTTTTCGGTTGGTTAGATTAGGACAAACAATATTGGAAATTGGGATTCTGGCTTAGATTGGGCAGATTGGTGGATTACGGCCGGAAGTGGGCCTCTGGTTAGATTACCTTGTTTTTTTTCTTTCCTTCATTCTCTTCATTCTCTATTCACTGGCTTTGTTAAAAGCGGGCACTTCCTCTTCTGCTTTTTCTTCCCGGGTTGGCTGTTTCTTTCCACTCATCCACTTCAATGCATTCTTTTTGGGTGGTAGATTGGTGTATTTTCTCCTTTCTCCTTTCTTTCCTTCCACTGTCAATTGGCACCTAGGGCGGTTTATAGAAAAGCTACTACTTTAGTTTCATTGTTTTGTACTGTATATATATCATGTCGTCACTACATTTAGTTCTCTCTCTTTGCTATTGTAGCATTTAGGTAAAACCCAGACTACAGTAAACCACCAATCAACCACTGATATTATACACCGCACTGAAAATCGAGAAGCAGCACCGCTTTCCACTACTGCTACTACTTCGCTGCTTCTACTACCCCCGCCAAAACTTCCCACCCCCATCAAAAGATCAAGCCGTCCCCCTCCCCCCACGGTTCTGTTGACCCCTCGCACGGTTAACCGTAGCCCTTCCCCTCGCCAGCCCAACCCCTCTACCGCGTACAGCTCTAGACCTGAACATTGGAGCATTCCTATCACACCCCATTAGCCCCCTTCTTCCCTAACTCGGCAAAACGGAAAACATACCTCAACATATCCGGCACGATAAAAAACCTAACGTGTGAGCCGCGGATGTACACCTGGTCGAGGTGGGATACGCGCCCATCGCGGGCTGTAACGGTAATGTCACGGAGTTGGACGTTCATGTTGTCTTCGGCTGTGTTTATTTCACATGCGTTAGTCGGGGGGATCGTGGGGGGGGGGGTGGATAGGAGGAGGGGGGGAAGTGCCTTCGAAAAGTCTGCCGCGGAATATTTGGCCAGAGGTTAGTTCTAGAGTGCAGACGTGGCCCTTGATTGGGTTAGTTGACGTTTGGATTTGGGGTGGATGGAGATGGAGAAAGGATACCTGGGCCTCGTTGAGGAGCTTTATTGGGATTCCAATACTGCCCATTGTTTATGCTTGCTTTAATCGGGTGATGGGGAAGGTGAAGGTGGCAAGGACTGCGGTAGTGGTATTGATGGTGAGGACGTGCTGTATGTAAGTACTCGAGTAGTTTGGTAGGCACCGTAGTGACTAGTGGTAAATCTATGAAGTGGTGGTGGTTGATGAATGGATGGAGCAGGGGTGAGGCTCTTAGAAAAGCTTCGGTTGGATTTGCTTTGGTTTGGCAGAGCTTGACTCGATCACACGCAGTGTGGGTATGGTGTGGTGGGGAGGGACCCGCCAACTTGGCATAGTTAAAGATTTTACGAAACATGTTCCCTTGGCTCTCACTCAATCACTCGCTCGGAACCACCTTTCTACCTCCACCATGACCGAACAAAACATAACCCCGAACGGGGCCACCGTGCCCACCTTCTGTAAGCGCTGTAGCACAAACTCCTCCGTAATAAACCTCCGAACAGAACACCTCTGCAGGTGCCGCCCCCTCCTTGACTACCTCCCCTCCTCAAACTAACCAGTAACCCAGCGATTGCTTCGACAAATACGTCCGTTCGAAATGCATAAAACGCATGGAAGCCTACCGCGTTCGTTATAACCCTCCAGACACCGACACCTCCCCTCGACGTCTCCTGCTCCCTCTCTCGTTCGGGATATCCTCAACAACTCTGCTGCACCTCCTCAACTCACAGCTCCAAAACCAACTCGCGCGCACAACACGCACTGGGTTTGTGCTCATAGTCGTGCATATTGATGAGAGCGCCATAAACCCCACCGTCCCGCTAGCGGAGGAGGGTATGCGGGCAGTGCAGGAGTGGTTTCCGGACGTGGGAGAGTACTTTATCGTAAGGTTAGAAGGAATTTACGGGTTCTCCAACGCCGTGAAGGCTTTCGAAATGGGCGTAGAGGAGGAGGAGAGACGGGGAGGAGGAGATTGGAGGGAGAAATTAAAAGGCTTACTGGGCGCATTGCCATCGCCTACTTCCCGCATGGACCTCCTCCAGATCCTTAGGACGAGACTCATCACCGAGCTCGCGCGGAAGTACGCTTGCGAAGCGGTCCTCTGGGGAGATACTACTACCCGCCTTGCAGAGAAGATGCTCGCGGAAACCGCTAAGGGGCGGGGGTTCTCCGTCCCCTGGCAAACGTCTGACGGCGATTCCCCCTACGGCGTCAAGTTCTTGTATCCGCTCAGGGATCTGCTAAAGAAGGAATTGGTGGTCTATGTGTCGCTGGAAGTGCCCACCCCGCTACGCCCGCTATGCTTTGGGGCGGCGGAGGAGGGGGAGGGGAAGAAGAAGCATGCTGCCGTTGGGAAGGGGATTACCATCGATGAGCTCATGACACAGTATTTTGAGGGGATTGAGGGGCAGTATCCGTCCATTGTTGCGAATGTTGTGCGGACGGCGGGGAAGTTGGTTACAGAGGGGGGTGTGGTTAGGATTGGCAGGTGTAATATTTGTGGGCTTCCCAGAGATGGTGGTGGCGGGGAGTTGGTACTTGACGCCAAGACGAAGCTTGGGGAGAGTTCTAGTGGAGAGGTGAACGGGAACAGAAGTGGAGGAAAAAAGGAAGGGGGTGACATGTGTTATGGGTGCGCGAGGTCGGTACATGGTGCCAGGCCATACGAATGGCCGTTATGATTATGCCGCCACAGTAGAGTTTCATTCATGGGCCTTTTGTCATTCAATGTAATATCATACAGTGCTGTCATATAAGCTGCCGTAATAATCTCATGAATCCAAAATAGATTTTGATCGTCATCTCAAATTATCACTCGACTGATCAGAGATTAATGCCCCAAACAAAGTGTCTCGAAGCGGTAGTTTGAGGCTGTAAAGAGACTCCTAGAGTCACTTTTTGAGCTCCCCACCAGACCTTTTGTATGCACTCCCCAGTAAGTCATTAAAAAAAAGGAGAGGGATGTGGGAGGGTCGGCTTTATATTGTATGTATCATACGGTATCATACTTGGCTGTTGAGGTATCTTCATAAAACATCACTCTGCCAAGAAGGCTGCCAAGCTACCTTCCTAAGTTTTTGCGGTACTCTGGTGTGGACGTGGGTGGCCGGACAGCCGGGGATTAGAGGAATCAAAGCTTCTTGCTTGTTTGAGAAAATTTTCATTCCACGTCAGTCCCTTTATTTCCTATGATAGTAGAACGGTCAAGCCTCTAGAATCCCTAGCTATCCCGTCACCCACATACGAGTACTAGTACTAGTACATACCCGAGTAGGTGGAGTAAGAGGCTTTTATATGACAAGTGAGTACCGGTAAGGTCTATGATATGATGTTTCTTTCTCCAGATAAGTTATGTGGTGTTTTAAGGTGTCCATAACACCGCCACTCTTCCCAGACATTGTGATCGCCCGACTGCCTTCACCTCTCTTTTACCACGGCTGGTTTCCGATCTCTAATATACCGGTATGGTACTTGTAAGTTGCACCAAGAATTCTAAACAGATCACTCAAACCCTCACCCTTCGTCACAGTCCATCCTCAAAAATTATCATATTTTTTTGGGGGGGATTTATCGAAACCATTTGGGTTATAGGTAGAATAAAGTATTTTTTTTTTGTTTGTTGCTACAACACCTCTCAAAAGTACTGTCCCACGCCCTGTATCAACAAACGCCCTACACCAACCACGCTTACAACAACACTCATTGCTTCACAAAATTAGGCCCAAATTAGATGAATGTGTGTTCAAATTGATAACAATTAATTGTCTTTCAATACTTTGTATAGTGACCATGTGCCTTATGCATGGCATGCAAATGGTGAGGCATAGACCTGGTTAATAGATCAATTAAGGATTACGAGACTGCCCACCATGCCACCTTCAGCACTGCCTCAAATACCATCCTATTAGCTTCATTCTTCTTCAACATCCATAACTTGGGGTAGCATTTTTGTAAAATAGACTTCATTGCTTTCCAGATATGTTGGATTGGGTTCAAATTTGGACTATATGAGGTGTGTACCTGTACCTAAATATCGTGAAGGTGAAACCAGTCCATTGAGGCCCAGGAGGTATGAATCTGTGCATTATCTGGAAGGAAAAAAGTACCAGGTCTATAGAAGGTTAGTAAACCTTCCTCAGGAGTCTAAATATGGTACTTAGAAGAGTATTCCTTCTGGGGAGTTGCTTTATCACGCTGTATAATGATTAAGTACAATCAACTACAGATCTATATACATCTCTAGACCATTTGTGATTACTCAGGTTTGACATGAGCTTTTAGATTGATATTAGGCGGAGAAAATCTGATAGATTTCAGAATTGTCTAAGCCAATGGAGATTCATTTCTGTAGACGGAGATTGTCTAGGAAGGCTTGGTTTCACTCTTTTCGTTTATGACTTCTAAGAGTGAAGTAAATTCGGTAAAGTAAGATAGAATTGTAAAAACAATATTATATTGTTAAGGTCTCTTCTTCATTGCTTGATGATGTCTAAAGCCTGAGAGCCACTTTGATATTTATATTCTGTGTCTGAGTGTTCACAGACAATGTCTGTTTATTATACAACTAGGTACTTCTCTGATTATAACTCGTAATGTCAGGGATTCTTAAAAGGCGCAAACACCTGGAGACTCTGAAAATTACCACACTCTCTTTGGCAATTACAATATAACTAACTCAGAAACATGCTGTTCGCAATAGTAGTTATCCAAACATTAGATTCTTTAGACTTCTGACCTAGTTCTTTCAGTCAAACTGAGCAGGCTCCAATTGTCTCTGTCATTGATGAAACAATTAATTTTATCTGCGGGTTGCATCTGCGAAGGTAGTCATAATTGCAATCTTTTTAGGTCACTTGACTTTAAATCTTCATAACTCCTTACTTAACTGATAGATGACTTCTGGAGAACTTTCTACTAATTTGCAGAAAGCTATTCTACCAGATTGACAAATATTCTCTCAGTCGGCAACCCATAGTTGCTCTGCGTAACAGGATTTTAATCACAGTTATAGTATAGAAAGTTATCCCGGTAACTACAACATATTTCGAAGCCTAGTTGCAACACTCCGTGAAGTCCATTGACTTCTATTGTAGTGTCCCTCAGAGTTAAAGACTCTTCTGGTTATTGTATGGTGGATGTGAATGTATTAGTCTCTCGTTGAGATTCTTTACTATTCAATACCATCTCTTTGTGTGAAAATGTCCTGTTACTTTTGGCGCCTTCCAATGATATTACATCTTTAAAGCCTAGTAACACTCTATGTAGTTGACAGATTTACTCCGTTCCACTTCCCAGACCTAGCTGAAGGTCCCTCCTCATATATACCTCGAATGAGATCTTGTCAGATGGACAGCGGCGATGTATACATTGTTATTCTGATACCTTTAGCTTTAGGGTATTATAGTGACAGGATGCAACGGAGATTGATATGTATAATGAAGTGCAGGTCCTGTAAGGAAGCCAGAGTAGGGTGTTGGAGACCAGTGATTCTGATTCGTGGTAAGGTTACCCTACTTAGGGTGACTCCTAGGTATTACATCTCGGTATTCCTAATACATTAAGCAGGTGATGATAGTGACAGGAATAGACCTTAGATTACCAGATAGCACCTAGGGATAGATAGCACCCTGTAGCGGCCTACCAGTCAAGCATTAACTTATAAACAATTCTGGTGTAATCAACGCTGACTATACAGGTGAAATCAAGGTGGTCCTAGCCAACCAGGCAAACTAAGATTATGAAGGACAGAAAGGCGATCTAATTGTACAATTAATTATTGAAAAGATTAATGACGAAGAACAGTACGAAGTGTATTAACTAGAAGATACCACAAGAGGAGTTAAGTATTTTGGAAGTACAGACTAAACCTAGCCCAATATAACAAAACACGAGATTATAGAGATCACTGTAAAGGCCTTTGCAAGGTATTATTGAAAAGGAGAATCCACAGGGATTTTCAAATAGACATATGAAGATGAAAGAGTAGTCCTAGCAAATATCAACATCAACATAGAGCTAGTGATCCATAATAAGAAATACCAATGCAAAAAGGGAGAGAAAGTAGTAATTCCAGGAGAATACCATCATTTCACAAACCTATTCCAGGAAGAAGAAGCCATGGGGTTACCACCCCAGAGACCAGGAATCGATTATAAAATCCAGCTGGAAGAAAACAAAAAAATGGGAAAAACTAAAGAGATTCTTTACAAGAAGCTATACCTACTAGGAGAGGCAGAACTTAAAGAACTCCCAGAGTACATCGAGTAAAACCTAAACAGGGAATGGATAAGAGACATCTTCTCATCAGTAAGATCTCTGTCACAAATGTGACTTGGCGAGGAAAAGGTTTTCAGGTGACACATGGTTATGAGTCACAGGTATGTTATTGTTTCACACATATGACTCATTCGAGTCAGATGATTTGTTATGTGTGGGATTTGTGATGCTTTCGCACATAGCTTAAATATGAGTCATGGGAGGTACGCCTGATGAGTATGCCTTGCGAGTGTGCCTTGCGGGTATACCTTGGGTATATGATTTATGTTTCACACATGACCTCATTATGAGATCATGGGTTTCACGCATATGACTCAATTGAGTCATAGGACTTGTTTATTGTGTTATGATTGGTTTATGAGTTTTTGCACATAACCTCGCTATGAGGTCATGGGCTTTGAGTATGTGACCACTTTGCTCACATGACTAGTTTACTATGATTTGGTTTTGCACATGTGACTATTTTGGGTCACATGACTATGGGCGGGAAGAACGCTATATAAGGAGCCTGATGCGGCTGAGGAGGATAGGTTCTTCACGCTTTGTTCTAAGTACTTTTCCTACTTCTGGTACTCCGTGTCAGAAGTGAGCATAACTAATAATTTACCTTATTTTGCTCGCGATAAATACCTCATCTACTGTTACTTGTTTGTGTTTTTCGTTTTGGGCGGTCGGTTAGAAGTAGTTGTTCTTGCTTAGAAGATACTTCAGTGTGAGATATCTGTGGCCTGGTCCCGGTAATCACTGAGTATAGTTTGGGTGAGGATGGCGTCTTCGACAGCCTCTTCTTCCATGGATTCTCCTCCCCCTTCGAGGATGTCTTCCCCTGTTCAGTTTGACTCCAATCCCTCCTCCTCGCTTGAGACAGCCTGAGCGGCCCTGTCTCTTGCGCCTACTACTGAGGCCGACAGTGGTTTTATCTCCACAACTACACAGTCATATGTCGCACCCAGAGGAAACTTTAATTTCCTACAGTTTCACCACTGTCACAGATATCAGAATGCAGTAAACCCACAGTTTGATAATTTGGTATAGTAAATGGTCGCTGACGTGACCGTTGCCATGATGAAAGAAGTAGAGGTTTTGGTGCGAGGTTTTCTGATGGGGAGAGGCTATCTAGCCACTTGTAGCTTGAACAAGGACACTACTACAGGACTCTTCGTTCGGTTCAACTCTGATCATGGCTTGGAGTACTCTCCAGCCCGGGCACCCTCCCCCACCAAAGACTTCCAAGCCGTTGTACCTAAATCCTCTGTACTACCAACCAAGAGTGCGACTATGGTGGAGGCAAGTTCATGGTCTACTACCCCTCCCTTCGCAAGGGCCATCCAAAGCAAGATGCCCAGTTTCCTCCGCCAGGTCCCTATACGTAAGGCTGGCTCGTTAACTCCTTTCTTTTTGGTTGGGATGTTATCCGGAGAAAGGGCTCTCTATGAGACCCCAAAGTTCAGATTAGATGACTTGGAGGATGAGGACTACAACAATCCAGCTGCTGGAACACGACGCCGTGTGCAGTTGGCGTCCTCCACTAAATGATCTGAGGCTCCAGTTCTGGGACCACATTTTTTGAGGGCCATCAATGTCGATGAAGGCTGGAAAAAACAGATTGTTCCCACCCTGCCCAGCCTGCCCCTTGATGTATATCATGGGTGCCTGGCCATTCCCCCACCTGTGAGTCTCCTGTCGACCATTGAGACTACAACATATTCCCCATCTCCGCTGGTAACCGAAGACGTCCTGCCTACCTCGGAAGTGCTGGCATGGGACACTCCCATAGATTTAGAAGAAGAATGTAACCCAGAAGCGACAGGACTAGGCGACAGCATCCACACACCCTCTCCGGCAATAGCGTCCTCACCGGTGGCCTTTGATCGAGAATGAACATTATAGGAAGGACACCTATCGAGCTCCCTGAAGGTTTCACACGACACCCAGACACCATTAGAGGTTCACCCTCCGGATACCCAACCCGAGGAAGCCAATACCGCTATGGCTCAGGTGGACTCAATCATGGCAGGAGTATGTGAAATGTTGGATGTAGGTAGGACTCCCTCTCCGGGGCCCCACTCGGGTAGTATAATTGGATCCATGTTGGTAGGGCTAGAGGACATCCGCTCTGGCAACACTCAACCCCTCCTCTCCTCGGAATCTGGGTCGATTAAGGACGACACTGTACATGATGTCCGGGCTTGGATGAACAATAGTGCTGCATTTGGTAATAAAGGACCAGAGGGTGGAGTGAATTATTGGAGCCGGGTATACCTGTTAGAACGGGCAGTGAAGGTGCTGACAGATATTGTTGGCAAGCAAGGGGAAGAAATAGAGACCCTGCAAGGTAAGTTGTCCCCCCATTGCTGATCCCCTTCGGTAGGGTCTGGCAATACCCAGTTTGGTTTGTTGGAAACAACGCCACCCCCTGCCCCTGTTAAGGGAAAGGAGACTGCTATGCCGGCTCCTACTACTAAAGCCTCCTTCACGGAGGTAGTGAAATAGATGGCATATGTGCTCAAGCCTCCCACTGCTCAGAAAGAATAGGCACCATCCACCCACCCCACATCAGCAGCATCCTCCCACCAGTCTAATAGTGAGGGCTCCTCTAGTGAAGGGGGGATAACTCTATGGGTGGCTCATGGGGGAGAAGGCAAATCGGTGCACTGGGAAAAAGAGGATGGGGAGGAAGAAGGAAAGAGAAGGGAAAGGAAACATGATAGACGCCTGAGCAGCACTGCTAGAAGGAGAAGAAAGGCTGCCAGAGATTCTGGTGGCAAGAAGGAGACGGTGACGCCAGCCAAGACTCAGAGAAAGAACACTGATAGACAGGAACCAACTCCAGTAGTAGCGGCGCCTGCTGCTTTGCCAATTCAATCAGAGCCTGCGGCCATGGCCAGCATCAAGGTAATCACAGCCTTGATGCGACAAGAGTACTGACGAGTCCCACAAGGACCTCCTGACCCCCTCAACTCGGTGCTGGTGCCACTACAATCATCACTGACTCCGAATATCTGCGGAAGGCATATTACTATGTGATTTGCCACTCGCAAGCAGGTAGCCCTACCAGAAGGTGTGGGCATCGAGGCTATTAGGAATTGGATCAACACAACCTTCTCAAACCAAGGAAAGATCTGAGGCAATGCCCCATACATCTATACCAGACACGTCCAGCCTGAGATTGGTTGTATCTTTCCTGACCCTGGCAGGATATTCTGTTACTGAACTAGGCAACCGGCTCGATAAAGCTCGGCTTGATCTACTTAGAGAACTGTCACTCCCGAAGTTCAAGCTTTAAAGGAACTTGGAGAAAGTAAAGATTTTCGTTTCTGGCATCCCGCTTGCTGATACAGGAAGGGGTTCAGTTTGGAAAGTTGAGGGATAGACTGGGAGCGCGATATTTGATGGCCTACGCACAGATTTGTAGCAATCCAACACTGGTGTAGTTACTGTTTCCTGACCAGATATTATGGGATCTATCCACGCCATGAGACAGTCCAATGCTACGATATGTGGCATCTACTTTGTGGTCGAAAAGAACGAGGCCATCAAGGAAAGGCTGGCTGAGGGAAAAGTTTTGTTGAGAGGAAAGGCCCGCAACGTCCGGGTATTTGAAGAACATAGGCCCCTAAAGGTTTGTGGTAAGTACCTGGAAACTAGCCACTTTGAGGCCACATGTGGTCGCCCACCCCGCTGTTACTTTTGTTTTGGAGTACACTTCTCCCAGGAGTACATGTGCAGCAAGCTTGGATACCCAGAGGGGGTAGGCCAGGCCTGTGGACACACTAGGAGACAATTTTGTCTCTGTGACCAAATGGACCATTTCACTGGATATGAACAATGCCCAGGAGTCAGGTCGTCACCCCCAACTCTGTCGTCCTTGAGTTCAAAACAACGGGCAGCCCTGCCGACAGAGTCTGCCAAGAAACCAAAACACCAAAGAGGTCAGACAAGAAGGGCCCGGAGACGATGCCATAGCCGTGGAAGGTCACCAATCCCACAACTGGTTGAGATCAGCAGTGATGAGGAAGATGAATGCCCCCGTCAGAAGTCAGACAAGGCCAAGGGTAAGGAGCCGGAACATCCCTCCCCCTCCCCCTCCCCGGTGCGTGGGATTTTAAAAACCACAGCCACTACCAAGCCCTACCAGGAAACTACCAAGCCCTACCGGGAAGATACCTTTTGGACTGCTCATGACCAGGATAGTGGTGTCCCCTATGTCTCGGGCCCTTGCAGCCCAAGTGGATCAGTTGAGGCCCCTTTTTAATGCTTATTATGACAATGGTATTAAATGAGGGGAGAAGTAGTCGGAATTGGGCGCTGGTATTTGATTTGTTTTCTTTTATTGATTTGTTTTTTATTATTGAACCACCGGTTGATCCAGAGGGACTGCATGTACCTATAGATGTTGATGGGTAGGATTTGTTTTCTTTTGTTAAAAAGTCGGGTGTGGAGGTGTTTGTTGGATCCCATATTTGTGGGATGATTGAGATGGCGAAGCATGGGGCGAGTAGTGCCAGTGTTGGCTATTGGGAAAATAGGTTGAAGAAGGTGCTCGCTGGGGTTTACATCTGACCAGGCTACACTAAGGACCAATTTGTTGGCTGGCTGGACGAACTTGGGAAACCAGACATTGCGTTTGGTGACTTCAATGCCAGACATCAAGATTGGGACCCCAATGTGGACTACAACAATACAGGTGGATGATGGCTGAAACAGTGGTTCATAGCCCCGACACGCGATATGAACATGGTCCCTCCGACAGTACCTACCTTTTGGGACGTGTCCAAAATCGACCTCTGCCTACGCTGAGCACCATATGTCAGGCATCGATACCTGGATTCCACTGGCTGTGAGTACAGTACTCAAACCCTTAAGTTGATAGTCGACCTCCCTGATAACATCATGTATCAGAGGCCAGCCTGGAAGAAGGCAGTATGGGAAAAGGTTGGGAAACAGTTGGACATCCTGCAAGAGATGAAAGATGGGAAGTTGTGGGAAGGAGTGAGACGAGTAGTGGACACACTCCCACGGGCCTCCATTAGTAGAGGTCGGTGTTAGTGGTAGACACCCGAGTTGGACAGGATGAGGTTGGATGTTGCCCGGCTATGTCGATACTCCAAATGCAAGGCGGAGTAGATAGAGGACTACAAATTGGTTCAATGTGTGTACCGAGCATGCCTGCTAAGGGCTAGATTCGAGAATATCAGGGAAAGGATAGCTGAGAGCCAAGACCCAGACATATTTAGGTTGGCGTGAAAGCTGGAAGCTAAGCGAACCCTTCCCTCCATGGCACTACCAGATGGGTCCTATGCTACTACACATTCAGATATTAGTAACCTGATTGCACAACAGTTATTCCCTGTCGACCCCACCCCTTAGGAGGCTTCCAAAATTGATATAGACAGTGCTCAAGAAATGAAAATCACCCTTACGAGGTATCCTACGAATACAGGCCCAGGCGAGGATGATATTGGCTATCCCTTCCTACGGTTTTGGAAACGAAGAGATGTGACAACATTGAGGTACCTGGTAGATTATGGATTGTAGCACCATATCCCAGACTGGCACAAGGCTGAGGTGGTGCTCATATCCAAACTGGACAAACCCAGGTATGATGTCGTGAAATTGTAGAGGATGATACATCTCCTTCCAACGCCGGCACAAGTCACTGAGCGAGTAGTCCTATTGAGACTGGCCGCCTGCCTGGATTTGGGAGAAACACAATTTGGGTCTCGACGGAAGCGGGGTGTTCATGATGCCATGGCAGTGGTCTTTGAGTTCTTGTGGCATAATGAGGGCTACAAAAGACTGATCTTGTCAATGGATGTGGAAGGGGGATTTGATAACATTGTCATCAATTTCCTGTCTGACTTTCTGGTGGCCTGGGGGTGCCCTGGATACCTGTGCCAATGGATCCGTCGATGGGCTTCCTGTCGGTCGGTACGGCTTCGTTTCAACGGATGCGTCTCCCACCCCTACCATATCAGCAAGGGAGTGCCTCAGGGCTCGCCTCTTTCTCCGTTCCTTTTTGGTGGGTACGTAGCAGATATATTCAGGCCACCCATGCGATACTCCACCGGCATATGTCAGCTGGTGGTCTCATACGTTGATGACAGGGTTATTATGGTAGCGGTGGAGTCCTGCAAAGCAGCCCAATACCATGTGGGAGAAATATTTGCAGATTGTGACCGCATAGCCAAGGCTAGGAGAATGGGGTTCAGTGCCCTCAAGACTCAGTGGACTGGGTTTGGAGATAAGGTGTGGGGGGAAATGGATTTGTTAGGAGAAATGGTGTTGTCTTCGGAGGACTTACGGGTTCTCAGATATAGGTTTAATGTATTTCTTAATTTTTCCTCTCTTGTAAAGTATTGGTTAGAAAGGGGGTTGGATGTTAGGAGAAGGATTTTGGCATTAGGGAGGAGGTTTGGGAGTGTTGGTGGATTTGGGGCATGGAAGACTTACTATTTGGTGCAGGCAGCCTACCTCCCGACCGTTAACTATGGGCTTGAGTTTGTAACTGACCACGTGTCGTATGTGAAGTAAATTCAGGTCCATGTTAACGATTGCCGCTGATCAGTATTCCAAATGCCTATGAGGTTGGCAAATAACATACAGTTAGCCGAGTTCGGGGTGCCGCCCGTCGCTATTCAGGGAAGGTACCTGCAACGGAGGTATTACAGCTAGTTCATCAATTACGGGTACTGTAACCAGCATCCATAGTTCGGGGAAATACGGTTACAGTGGAAGGAGGAAGGCATGGTGGCATATCGACAGAGTTCGGATAAGGAGCTCACCTGTCGCCCAACGGTTTCGATTGGGAAAGGCAAGGCGATGAGGGCTGCAAGCCACCGAGTGTTGCACATGGACCTCTATACATCTTCAGATGTGGTTTTGTACATGGATGGGTCCAAGTGCTCTGAAGGGGCTAGTGTAGCCTGGGCGGTGTTTGAGAGAGAGGCCTTGACCTGTGTTGACGGGTACTCAGTTCCCCCATCCTAGAGCATTGTAGAGTGCGAGTTGTTTGCTATTGTGCGTGCCCTGTAGCATGCACAGGATATAGCCAAAAGACGCCCAGTCCATGTGTTCTTGGACTGTGTGCCGACCCTGATCAGGGTTGACAACATGCTTTCGGATGGTGACTCAGCTGAGTTGTGGGAGGTAATTGTACCTCTGTTGAATACATTCTCACAAGTTAGTTTCTGTTGGGTCCCCAGTCACATGGGCATTGATGGCAATATGATGGTCGACGTGAAGGCTAAGGGATGTATCGGATGCCCCTTGCGCCCCGTGCTTTGGGAAGGGGTTAGCTTTGGGGTTGGTCATGTGGCCCTGGCTTGGGAGCTCCATAAGGTGGAATGGGGGACTTGGCATGCTAGGGAAGGGCACGAGTATTATGTTCGGGAACCGAAAGCACCTCGACATCTCCAAGGCCTGACCCGGATGGATTCCTACGTTTTGATGAGGATCCGTAGAGGAACAGGCATGGTCAGCCATGATGGATGTGATAGGAAGGAAGACCGATACCACTGGACTCAGTGCCCCCGCTATACTAGAGGATGCCCTGCTGATGAAGACCTGTATAAGGATTCGGCAGTCCTGAGGTGGAAGTGTTGGTGGATGAATCATCGGTGGCAGGGCCTGAGAATCCCTTTCCATGTTGGATTGGTAGATGGGGAATTGATTGTGGCAGGTAACATCTTTGAGGGCACACTGATGGTGGAAAGGAGTGGGGGGTCAGTATTTATAAGAGACCCTACGATCTGCACCCGGTGTGAGAAGAGGCATGATGGCAGTGGCTGCGTCTTGCCAGGTGAGGTCACACTGCCAAAGAAGTGATTCATTTTACCCTACCAGTGACAGTGTGATTGTCCCTGTTGTGGTACTGCTATTGGTACGGCAGCCACAATGAAATACACCACCTGTGCAGAACACTTTGAGAAACGTCTCTGGTGTTTACAGATTTGTCACGATCGGTTTTAGCATTCCCAGCACTTACAGTGGAATGAGCTGAACCTGGCGACGGGGATGTCGGTGGTCTTGAGGTGGGCCAAAATGAACAGATTGCTGAAGGAACCTGGATGCCCCTTCTATGGGGTGGTATTGGCGGAAGGATATTTGGACTTAGGGTTGCATTACAAGAGGACAAAGGGATGTTGGAATAGACTGTATATTTCTTTTATTGAGTATGTAGGTTAAATTGTATTGGGGATGGATAGGAGTAAGGGTATGAGGTGGTGACTGAGTGGTTAGGTGGGAAGACGCAGTAATCCGGGGCGGCACTAGTTGCTGCAAGCACCTGTGAGCCCACATAGGTAGTGATTTTTGGATTAGTGTTTGGGAGAAGCGGTTGCGAGGCAGAGTGGTCCGCGGTAGTGTATTTTAGATAGTTTGTTTTATGGGGCGTGGGGGAGACTGGTCATTTGCCAGTGTTGGCGGTACTAGTATAAATAAAATTAGATTGAATTCTAAGTACTTTTTCTACTTATTACTTTAACGAATATAAAACACCTTTACGATCTTTATCTTTATTGCAATATTATTGTTACACCAAGGAGAGCTCTTCACAAAGAAGAGTTACAAAAAGCTTACTATAGGCATTCCTGATAGAAGACAGAGGTCTTGTACTATCAGTAACGTAGGCAGAGGCCTAGTGCTATCATAAGACTAAGGAAAGAAACAGAAGAAGAGAATTATTGTTCCCCGTCGCCAAGAACTAAGTATCCAAGGAGGGATTGTTACATTACAAAATGTCAACTAGTGTGACTCCAAATGATATAAGATTGCATGCTTCAACTGAGACAGGGAAGGAGATATTGATATTGATGATCAAAACCTTAATTTAGGGGGATTCAGCGACGCCCTAGATCACATTTCAGCGGTGCCCTCGAGGGCAGCAAGCCCAGGATCACTAGTCGAATAGCTCTCCTGCAGGAATTCCACGACCCGAGAGAATGGCGGGATTAGCAGTACCTGGGCCACCGGCCCCGGCCGCTCTGGCACCAGGCCCTAGCATACTTGGAATGACTGAGAATCAGTTTCAGATATTTCTAGCAGCAACACTAAACACAGGACAAGGAAACATCCAACGACCAAAAGCAAAAGAACCTGACACGTACGAAGGAGCTGGAGATAAGTTACGAATATTCTTGGTACAATGTGAAGGATATTTTGCCATTAAGGGATATTGAGAACACCACGATGAGATCAAGATTCCATATGTGGAATCTCTACTAAGAGGACTCACAGGCAATGGATCATGCCCTTCCCAGATGGAAGAATGCAGAGGGAATGGGTCACGTAGGAAGAGTTCAAGGCGACACTCTTCAAACAATTCGTAGATCCCAATACCAAAGAGACAGTAAGATGAAAGCTGGAAAAACTCTAACAAGGAAAACAAACCTTCTCAGCAAACTGGAATGAATGTCGACTATTGGAATACGAGGCCGAGTTTGATGATGCTACCCTCTACATTATCCTCCTGAAAAACTGTAGTAAAAGACTCTGAGAAGCGTGGAGAATCTCTGACTCGCATTACACCACGGCTGAACGATTTGCAAGATGGGCCATCAATAAGGAAAGCAAGCTAAACATGGTTCGAAACAACTCAGAAAATACCATAGCTGTAACCGGTACAGGTACTTGGTTATTGGTTTTGTTTTATGTTTTATTTTAAGTATTGCTTTGATACTTGGTTTTGTTTTATGTTTTATTTGAAGTATTGCTTTGATACTTGGTTTGTTTTAAGTATCGTTTGATACTGGGTTTTGTTTTATGTTTTGTTTTAAGTATCACTTTGATACTTGGTTTGTTTTAAGTATTGTTTGATACTTGGTTTTGTTTTATGTTTTGTTTTAAGTATCGCTTTGATACTTGGTTTGTTTTAAGTATTGTTTGATACTTGGTTTTGTTTTATGTTTTGTTTTAAGTATCGCTTTGATACTTGGTTTGTTTTAAGTATTGTTTGACACTTGGTTTTGTTTAATATTTTGTTTTAAGTATCGCTTTGATACTTGATTTTGTTTTATGTTTGTTTTAAGTATCGCTTTGATACTTAAGAAGTTTCACCAAAGTGTATCGATTGATACCTTTGATTAATTTCGTTCATGCTAGATATGAACAGATTTGCATATTTAAAGACCGCCTGTTTCTTCGATAGAAAAGGCAGACTTCGACAGATAGTATTTCAATATACTTGGTTGAATGGTTACTTCTTTGTTCCGCAGTACACCCTCGAAGACTCCTTTAGTTCTCAGCTCTCGCCTTCTGTCTGGAAGAGCAGGCCACCTGCCAACTATAGTATCTATTACTGATAACGTGATTAGCACCTTGCGAACATCTTACATTTTTTTAACCTCAGCAAGTGGTTAAGAACCTGTTCCCAGATTTAGCCCTAATCAACCTATCGATATCTACCTCAGAACGCTAGCATAGAGAAGCGGCAGAATCATGGCACATTCGGCTGCGGCTCAAATCTAAGATAGAGTCTTTGACGACCAGGGGTGGGAAGCAAATCCCATGACAAGACCTTACAAGAAAGAACCAACCCCGGTGCTCTGCTAAGTAGCCGGGCGAACCTGCAAATGCAGAAGACACACAACATCCAGGAGAATTCTCTTCTACTCCAGCAAAGAAGCCTTCCTTTGAACCTCCAATCGACCCTGAATCCAGTAGTGAATCAGATATGGCTAGTACAGGAGGAGGGCCCTCTGGAGGAGGAAAATCTCGGGCTAGGCCTGAAGAAGAGGAGGTAACCGCAGCATTTGAACCTTCTAAGTTTAAACAGCACCTCCCAGCAAAGTTTACAGGAGAAGGAAAAGACCTCAAACCCGAAGCCTTTGACCGATGGGCGACAGAACTTACACACTATCTTCTCCTGCAAGGGAAAGATGTGGAAGGCCCGACAACCGGACTATACATTGGATCATTCTGCGAAGGAAAGGCAACCGACGCATACTACCAATGCTATAAGGACTATGGCGGAAATGTGAGATTAAGAGGATCTACAGTCCTCGATTATCTGAAAGGACGATTCTAATCCTCTATCACCAATGACCTCTTATACAACAAATTCAACCAGCTCCAGCAAGTTAATGGAATGCATGTTAAGAGAATTACAGATATAGCTATGGATCTATTGATGTATAAGGACCGAATGAAGAAATGAAGCATTTCCAACTACATCCTTAAGCGACGATTCTATGATACTATGCATCCTACCCTCCGACGAGAGGTTGAACCACTCGAGGAAGACGACGAAGATATTGCAGTTATAATTACAAGAGCAGAATGGAAGGATTCCATTCTCCATGAGACCAAGGCATACAAAACACAGACATCCTCTAGTAGGAATAGCCAACCATGACATAAATCCTCCAGCAACTCTGAAGACGATAACCCATGGGTTTTCAAGAAGAAATCCAAATCCTCCAAAGAATCGAGACAACAGAAAGGAGAATGTTTCAAATGTGGAAAAATAGGACACATGGCAAAGAACTGCCCTACGAAGAAAGGGAAAGGAAAGGCGATCAAACAAGAATCATCAGCCAACAATACTGAGAATGATAGTCATGATGCCCAATCCAGCGAATATGAGAAGGTTCATATCGGATATGTCGATGTGGAGTGCAACAGTGTCCGACCTCCGGCTACATTTAAAGTACACACTGCCCTGGAGGGTACTATTCTGATCAATGGCAAGAAGGCTCGAGTCCTATTTGACACTGGCACGATCGGGAGAGACATGATCAGTAATGCCTTTGTCTCTGTCCATGGACTTCCAACTCGAGACCTTAACCAACCCATACCAGTCAATATGGCAGTTAAGGGATCACGATCCACAAGTCATAAAACCTGCAGTGTAACTATTCGACTTTGTTCTGCCATCCTGCCCCCCCAGGAAATGCTAGTCAGAAACTAAGTCAAATATGATGCGTTGATAGAAATGCCATTCCTGAACCGCCACAATGCCATAATCAGGTGTGGGGAATCAACCATCGATTTCTCAGATCAGAAGGTCAGAGTCCCATGTAAACCAACAAGCAGAGAGTACCGAGCCGCAGTCTGTGAAGCAACTGCCCAACGCCTATTGGATGAATACTCTGATGTTTTCCCTGATCATATTCCCGAAGAACTACCACCTATGAGAGAAGTGAACTATCATATCCATCTCTGAGACACCTCTAATCTTAAGAACCAACCCATCTACTCAATCCCTGACGCATACAAAAGCCCACTATGTGACTACATCAACCAACAACAAAGAAGAGGTGTCATCTACCGAGCAGAAGCTCCAGGTGCCACTCCTATGTTTGTTCAACCCAAAGTAGATGGCAAAAGAATCCGCCCCTTGGTTGACCTCAAACTATGGAATGAAAACACGGTTATGGACAGCTCTGCTATCCCAAATTAAACCCAGATCCTTAATGCAGTTGGACGGGCTAGATTCCAAAGCAAGATTGACCTAAGGGATGCCTATTTCCAGACAAGATTAGATCCAGAAAGCGAATGCTACAACAGTTTCAAAACACCCTTTGGAAGTTTCATTAGCCGAGTTATGTTACAAGGTGATACGAATGCGCCCGCCACCTTTATGCGAATTATGGAAAACCTCCTAAGCAAATACCTCCACCATTTTGTTTAGGTCTACATTGATGATATTCTCATCTTCTCGAATACCAAAATAGAACATGCCTACCATATAGGTTTGGTTTGTACCAAACTAAGGGAAGCTAAATTCTATCCTAGCAGAAACAAATCAATTCTATTTGCCGATAGGCTCGATATCCTAGGACATGTGATAGATGTCGAAGGGATACATACAGCCTCTGGAAAAATATCCTGTTTAACAGAAGGGACAACACCCCAGAATCAAAAGCAGCTCATGCGATTCCTAGGATTAGTTAACAATATTTCCCAGTTCCTACCACACCACGCCACTGTGATGGCACCGCTCACAGACCATACCGGCAATGCAGAATTTGTCTCGATCCACACTCATGACCAAGCCTTTACCAACATCAAGGAATTGATCAAAAACGCCAATGTCATACGACCTATCAACTACAGTAAAATGGACCCGATATGGCTGATTACTGATGTGTCAGATGTAGGAGTTGGAGTAGGGGTTGGACATGGGGCCTCTCATGAAACGGCAAGACCAGCGGCATTACACAGCAGGAAGTTCACTAATTCACAGATGAACTATGGAACAACAGACAAGGAAGCCCTTGCTGTGATTGATGCACTCACAGCTTTCAACCACATCTTGATGGGCAATACCTTCACCATTATTACTGACCACCAACCTCTCACTAATCTTAAAACAGAAAGAGTACCTGGAAGGAGAAGAATAAGATGGATAGATGAGATCAGCAAATACGATGCAAAGATTATCTATACTCCTGGAAGAATGAACTATTTAGCTGACACTCTCTCCCGCCTATATGAGAACCAAGAACTTGCAAACCCTCCTCTTATTCATGACCACACAAGACAAAGCGAAGACAGCCCTGATGACACCTCCTATGAACAAGAACCATCAATAGCTACTGCCAGCTCTGCCGCTCACTCCAATCCTTTCTCTTACACCATGTACAGAGCTGCCAGAACAGAATGAGGAAAGGACATTGATGACGAGTAGAAAGACCATTGCACCCTCCGTAATACACCTCCTCACGAGCTTGAACAAAGCAGACTACACTGGTCCTACTGTTATCTCGACACCTGCCCTTTTCACCAGACTGATATTAAGTTCGGCAATAGATACCAGTGACCGTATTATATGTCTGCTGATGATTCCAAAAGTACCAGCTTCGACATCACAGAAGGAGCAGAAGAGATGATCAATGAAGATGGATCGACCCAACCTCCCCATACTTTTAGTCCTGTTCCAACACGACACCAAGGTCTTGAAGAACTCGAACAAGCAGTAGTCTATGTGGATGCAATTGCTTACGTACATCCTCCGCAGTCAGCTCTGCCATCCTCTCCCCCCATAACTCGATTCATGACTATTATATGGTGGACCCTTACAAGTATGCAACAATGAAACCATTGTTTCTGTCATACCCACTACAATTCCCAAGCATCGCCGACAACTCTATGAAACCTTTAAGGAAGAGGAAACCCCTATCGAACTGACAAGAGGATCGCTGATTGAGGATGAACGGGATGTTAGATTAACCACAGAAGAATTAACCTCCTCTTTTCGAAGTCAAATGATAGCCGGATGTCGCCATGACCCGATTTACTTCAAAGCCATGGATAGCTCCAGGCATGGAGACCTCGCCCCCTACAACATATCCAACGTAATGGTCTATACCAGCACCCGTTATAGTGAACATTGCCTATATATCCTGAAAGGCCATATGTTCAATGGAATGACTATTAGGGAATATGTCATCACTGAAATCCACAACAAAGGACACCATAGTGCGGATCGCAACCTCCAATATGCCTCAGAATATGTTTACTGGCCTGAAATGTGAAAGGACTTCCGCGATTTCGTCAAACAATGCGAACTCTGTCAGGCAAATAAGGAGCGAACACAACTACCTGAAGGAAAAGTGCAGACCCTCCAACTACCATGTGAAATATTTGAATCCTATGCCATCGATTTCGCAGGACCATTCAACAAGTCCGTCTGATATGACACCATCTTGGTAGCTGTGGATCCATTTTCTGGATACATATGGCTCATACCAATGAATGTTACTGATTCCTACAAAGACACCTGGAATAACCTACAACGATACCTATTTACCCCCCATGGGTACCCCTTATCTATTGTCAGTAATGCAGATCCCTGTTTCACTGCCAGATTCTGGAAGCAAACGTTGACCTCCCTCGGGATCAACCACATTATGGCTGCCCCTGGACATCATGAGACTAATGGCCAAGCAGAACGAAAAATCCGCAAAGTCAAGACCGGAATTAGGAACATGATCAATGAACGACAAACCAACTGGGAACCAGCCCTCATTGTACTGGCTGCGTATATCAATGCCGGATTTTCAGACACCTTGGGAATGTCTCCATACAAGGTAATCTTTGGCCGTCAATACCCTCTCTTGCCTACAACTCTATTTAAAAACTCCTCAGTCCCTGCCTCCGATGACCACCTAAACTACTATCAAGCAATTCAGAATGATGCCTTCCAAGCAATTAAAGCTGCCCGATTCCGAAGCACCACTACTGCTCAGAAGCGACGATGGAAACATGTCCCTATTCCGGCAGGTAATATGCTCATGGTACATGGAAACATGTTCATTACTAATGTTGGATGCAGTAAGAAATTACAACCCTGATGGCGAGGACCTTTCAAAGTATTATCTTTTGACAAGTATACAGAAAACTACACTGTCCAGATGTATGGACGTATGTACCGCCGCAATACCGCAGTCTTCCACGCCTCTGCTGTCAAACGATTCCGCCCAAATGACGACTCCAAATTCCCTGGAAGAACCCACTCTCGACCTGCACCTATTATCATCGACAAGAAAGATGAATGGGAAGTTGAAGAAATCAGAGACTACCGCCTTTGGTATGGAAATGATTAGTTCCTAGTCAAATGGAAAGGATATCTAATGAGCGAAAACAGCTGAGAACCACTAGAAGGACTAGAGCACACTATGGATATGGTGAATGAATGGTGGAAAGACAATATGCCAAACGAATTCCTCCCTCCAACGATCAATTACATCACCTTGTGCTGGACACCAACGATGCCTGAGACGGAGCGATGGCAGATGGAACTCGAAGCAAGAGATGGGTTTTGGGCACCATACTTTGAGTTGGAATTCAAAAGCAGCGATGATGAAAATCAAGCTATGGAGCAGGCTCTCGACAACCTTATCTGATCACCAATCACCATCCGAATACCAAAACGATGTCAAACTATGTGGAACTCAATGTGAGGCTGCGACAACAGATTGTTGGACTGTTGTTGAACTGCGATGTTATCCAACTTGAAGACTACTTCAAAATCCTCTGGATAGACTACTGCCCTGATTGCAACCACACTTGGATTGATGGACAGCATGAATCTGGTATTCGTGACTACTGTGACTTGCATTTCTTTGAGTCTAAATGTTTTTTAAGGATTTCCTCTTGCCCCTGGTGAGACACTTACGATGAAGAGCTTATAGCGCAAACCGAAGCCTTCAGTTTCTCAGACTCCGCTTTTGATGATTATTAGGTTTTGTTTGTTTAAACAGTTGTTTTATTTTGGGGAATGTAACCGGTATGGGTACTCAGTTATTGGTTTTGTTTTATTTTTTGTTTTAAGTATCGCTTTGATACTTGGTTTTGTTTTATGTTTTGTTTTAAGTATCACTTTGATACTTGGTTTGTTTTAAGTATCGTTTGATACTTGGTTTTGTTTTATGTTTGTTTTAAGTATCGCTTTAATACTTAAGAAGTTTCACCAAAGTGTATCGATTGATACCTTTGATTAATTTCGTTCATGCTAGACAGGAACAGATTTGTGTATTTAAAGACCTCCTGTTTCTTCAATAGAAAAGGCAGACTTCGACAGATAGTATTTCAATATACTTGGTTGAATGGTTACTTCTTTGTTCCTCAGTACACCCTCGAAGCCTCCTTTAGTTCTCAGCTCTCGCCTCCTCTCTGGAAGAGCAGGCCACCTGCCAACTATCGTATCTATTACCGATAACGTGATTAGCACCTTGCGAACACGTTACAATAGCACACAGGGTGGCCTAATCATCCAGGAAGGTGGGTGGAACCTTTAAGCCGCAAGCAGCTCGAGGTGAAAGTTGAGCATTACCACCAGGCGAGCCAATAGAATTGGATAGTGCAAGGGCAAGACAGGCTCTAAACTTGTCTAAGGAAGAATACGTTAGAAGAATGAAAGGAAAATTCTGCCTAAGGTGCGGAAATGTAGGACATCGGATACGAGAATGCAGAAGCCGACCCGACAGTAGATACCAAAGAACTAGAGCTGCAGGAAATAATCGCTTCCAAGCTCAAAAGAGGAGCAACATTTGCGAAATAATTGCAGAAGATATACCGGTTGAAAACGATGAGGGTTCCCAGTAAACGGTGGTGTAGGAGACCCAAAATATGGATCCAGAAAACCCATCAAGTTAGCAAACTACTACACGGCACTATACATGCAAAGAGGAGAAGAAGATGGAGATTATATGATGATCAAGACGAAGATACACAACGAAAAAGTCGAAGAAATAAGAATATATGCAATGCTTGACTCCAGGGCTACCGAAGAATTCAGCGACAAGGAAATCTGCGACAAATATGGCCTCCATACCAAAAAAGCGAAGAAAGCAAGACAAGTCTACCTAGCAGAAGGAAAGCTAAGCGCAATGGGTCTTATAACCTACACAGTGACAGTACCTATGGACATTGACAGCCATAGGGAAATGGCAACCTTTCCTGTAGCAGATCTCAAGAACCATGAGATAGTCCTCGGGATACCATGGTTGCGAAAAGATAATCCGACAATTGATTAGAACGAGAATAAGATGACCTTTACAAGCGAACTATGTGCGACACGATATCTCAACAGTTCACCAGTAGTTTACTTGACACTGGTATGGGAAACGGAAGAAGAAACTTTGCCTGCAAAGTTCGCCGAGATGTAACAAGACAAGAGAGTCCGGATACAAAAACTGGACCAAGAGGCAAAAGTGCCGACCAAGGGTTCTAAAGGGGCAGCAGGATATGACCTGTATGCCAATAAAGGAATCAAGATACCTGCCAACAGGTAGCCTATGATACTGACAGGAATAGCCATCGGACTACCAGAAGGCACCTATGGATGGATAGCACACCTCAGTGGTCTAGCAGTCAAACATTGTCTCATGACCATAGCAGGGGTGATTGACGTCGACTATACTGGTGAAATCAAAGTAGTCCTGGCCAACCTGGCTCAAGAGGACTATGAAGTCCACAAAGGCAATCGAATCGCAGAGTTGATCATTGAAAAAATCTACAAAGAGGATCTGCACGAAGTAGATCAACTGGAAGAAACCACAAGAGGGGACAAGGGATTTGGAAACATGGACCAAAACCAACCCCTATAAAACAAAAAGAATTGAGATCAAAGAGATCACAGCACAAGCCTTTAGATGGTACTATCGAAGAGGAGATACAACAGGAATTCTCAAATGGACATGAGAAGACAAAAAATCGGTCCTAGCGAAAATCAACACCAGCACGGAACTGGCAATCTAAGACAAGAAATACTAAAGCAAAAAGGGATGGAAAGAATTGATTCCAAAGGAATATCATTGATTCACGAACCTATTACAAGAAGAGAAAGCTATAGAGCTACCCCCTCGAAGACCAGGAATCGATCACAAAATTCAGTTGGATAAAGACGAGAAAACAGGAAAAACAAAAGAGATTCCCTACAAGACGTTATACCCACTAGGAGAAGCGGAGCTTGAAGAACTTAGAAAGTACATTAAGCAAAACCTAAAGCAAGAATGGATCAGAGACTCTTTCACATCAGGAGAATCTCTAATACTATTCGTCAAAAAGAAAGATGGAAAAATAAAACTCTGTGTGGACTACAGAGCCCTCAATTTGGTAACCAAGAAAGATCGATATCCACTACCCTTAATTGGAGAGGTATTGGATAGACTAAGGTTAGCAAAATACTTTACCAAGCTCGACATCAAGGATGAATACCACAATATATGCATCAAGGCAGGAGATGAATGGAAGACTACATTCGCCTCAAGATACGGAATGTTCGAATACTTGGTTATACCTTTCGGGCTAACCAATACACTGGCTACATTCCAAAGTTGGATCAACAGAGTACTCAATAAATACCTCGACATATATTGCATCGTGTACTTATACGATATACTCATCTACTCGGAAAACATGCAGCAACACCAGAAGGATATCAGTAGTATCATGACCCTAATACAAGGATCAGGAATGAAGATCAAACCCACAAAATGCGAATTCCATAAAGAAGAAACAGAATACCTGGGATTTATCATCAATCGAAGTGGGGTCAAGGTTGACCCAGTCAAATGGCAGCACTATGGGATTGGGTCAAACCAAGCAACAAAATGGATGTTCAATACTTTATGGGATTCTGCAACTTTTATTGAAGGTTCATAGAGGGATTTAGCACGCTTGCAAAACCACTCTATAACTTAATAAAGAAAGACAAGAAATGGAAACGGGGAGAAACAGAACAGAAAGCATATGATGCAATATGAACGCATTTAACATCGGCACCCATACTGGTTCATTTAGACCCAAACTGAAGAACAATGATCAAAACGGACACCTCAAAATATCTGTGCACAGGCATACTATCGCAACAATGCGAAGACGGAAAATGGAGGCCAGTGTCTTACCAATCTCAGACAATGACTACCGTAGAGTGCAACTACAACGTTGCGAACAAAGACCTATTGTAACGATCCCTCTCTGGATAGTTAGTTCTTGGCGACGGGGAACGATACTTCTCGTTTCTGTCTCTTTCTTCCTTTGTCTTACGATAGCTCTAGGCCTCTGCCTACGTTACCGATAGTACAAGACCTTTGTCTTCTATCGGGAAGGCCTATCGTAAGCTTTCTCTAACTCGTCTTCGTGAAGAACCTTCCTTGGCGTAACAATAACGTCGCAGTAAAGATAAAGATCGTAAAGGTATTTTATATTTGTTAAAGTAATAAGTAGGAAAAGTACTTAGAACAAAGCGTGAAGAACCTATCTTCCTCGGCCGCATCGGCCTCCTTATATAGTGTTCTTCCCGCCTTTAGTCATGTGACCTAAAGTGGTCACATGTGCGAAACCAAATCATAACAAACTAGTCATATGACCAAAGTGATCACATGCTCAAAATACATGACCTCATAGCGAGGTCATGTGCGAAACTCATAAACCAATCATAATGCAATAAACAAGTCATATGACTTGACTGAGTCATATGCATGAAACCCATGACCTCATAATGAGGTCATGTGCTAAACATAAATCATATGCGCAAGGCTTACCTGTAAGGTACACTCGCAAGGCATACTCGTCAGGCGCATGTCCCATGACTCATACTTGAGTCATGTGCGAAAGCATCACAAATCCCACACATAACAAATCATATAACCCGAATAGGTCATATGCGCGAAACCATATCATACCTGTGACTCATAATCATGTGTCATGTGAAAACCTTTTTCATGCTAAGCCACATTCGTGACACCTATTAGGGATAGTTCAAGCACTAAAGAAATGGAGGAGATACGTTCTGAATAACTACCATCCAGTCCGAGTTCTAACCGACGATAAGAATCTGGTCCCATTCATGACTATGAAAGAACTGAACAACCACCAGATAAGGTGAATAGAACACCTCAGTAAATACAACTTCAAAATTGAATACTGACCAGGCAAAGAGAGCAGAAAGCCAGATGCTCTCACAAGGATTGCAAGCGACAAACCACAAACAAAAGAAGATGAAAGAATCAAACAAAAAACAAGAACACTATTACCAAAAACCTACTTCGAGGCAATGGAGGTTATCCAATTCACATCAATGGAGGAAAGGGAAATAGAGAAGGCAAACGAAAGAGACAAAATAATTCAGGCAATAAGAGAAGCATTGAAGAAAGGAAAAAAGGGAGATGAAAGGAATTACTCTGGGTTTATGCTGATGGGAGGATGGAAACATGTGGTACGATTGAAAACAATGGATTCCGGAAAAAGAAGAGATAAAGACAGACATCATACGACAATACTATGATATCCGAAGGGCAGGACACTGAGGACTGGCTAAAACCACGGAATTCATCACGTGGTCATTCTATTAGCCAGAACTGCGTGAAGATATCAAACGATATGTCAAAAACTGCGACATATGCCAAAGGACGAAAATGGCTAAATACACACCATATGGATTACTGAAATCAAATGAAGTTCCCGAACGACCATGAGAAACAATTACTATAGATTTCATCACAGACCTACCGGGATTGTAAAATTGCGATAAAATCCTGGTCGCGGTGGATCTTCTGACCAAAATGAGTTATTTCATTCCAGTCTGAAAAGATATCGATATAGGTGATTTTATACAAACATTCTTCTGAGTAGTCTTCCAACTTTACGGCCTCTCAAAGAATATCATTACCAACTGAGGAACACAATTCACATCAGTATTGTAGAAGAAAGTAACCAGAGAAATGGGGATACAAAACAGCCTGAGCATAGCATTTCACCCGCAAACAGATGGACAAACAGAACGGGTAAACGCGATACTAGAACAATATTTACCGGTCTATGTCAATTACCAACAAGGTGATTGGTACAAACTGCTATCAATGGTCAAATTCACATGCAACAATGGAAAACAAGAAACGATCGGCACGACATACTTCTTTGCGAATTATGGACAACATCCACAAAATCAGACCACTTATCATATGATTAATGGTACAATACCGAACAAAACAGATATGGGAAAACTACACGAGACATTACAATACGAAATGTGTCAAGCACAACAACGGCAAAAAGAACAATACGATAAGCACCGAAGACCGGATCCAAACATACAACTAGGAGATATAGTATGGCTGATATCATGCAATAATTATATGACGCAACCGTCAAAGAAATTGGACTACAACAAAATCGGACAATGCAGGATACAGGAAAGAGTAGACAGGTGAGCTTATAAACACAACCTTCCACCCTCGATGCGAATACATAACACATTCCACATCTCACTACTCGAAATATACAATGACAATAAGTTTCCCTCAGAAACAATTATTCCTCCTCCTGCGATCGAACTCGACGGAGAACCAGAATATGAGCTTGACGAAATAGTCGATTCTCGCTTCTTCCATGGTCAACTCCAATACCGAGCTAAGTGGACGCCATATTCGCCTGAACATGATAAAACTTTATACTTCGTACACAATGTCGAATAAGCACAAAATGTCCTCACAACCTTCTACTAGCGATACTCAGGTAAGCAAGGCCCCGGTAATGATCAAGTGCAACCAAGACAAAAGCGAAGGAAAGACTCCTGCACCATTGCAACAACGCGAGGGCTGGAGTGATAGCCTCCGCCAAACTGCACTGACCAGCCAAGAATACTTATTCATGGGACCGACCGATGAAGAATCCAAGGAAAGTGAAAAACAAGCACAGTATAATGCCATGTTATAGACGGTATGCTATGATGATGGATGTCCCATACACTACGGAGACAAGGAAGGCTGGGGATGGTTCCTGAGAGAATACAAAAAGTTTGGTCCGTGCCGAGAGTATGCCCTACAGCACTGGAAACAGTACTTCAACAACATGTGCAAGATACACAGGATGAAGAAAATCTCTGCGAGATACTATCCGCAGAAGGATGGGACAAAGAAAGAGTTGGAAGAAAAAGATGCCACGGTATGGCAGAGAGCTAGAGCCTCGAGGATGAGGCCCAGGAAGGGAGGAGCACAAAACTCATTGATGGAAACGGAACTGGATGCCAGGAGCCTATACAGGCAAATCCGATGACTCCGGGAAAAACTTGGTCAGGCCAAAGCCACAATTTCGGCAAACGACAAAACAATCACAGTGCTACGACAGTTGAACGATGTTCAGAGGCACACAATCGAGATGGCGAACCTCACCTTGGATATTGTGAGGATAAGATGGAGAGAAGTGAATGACAAGTTCAATAGGCTTCGGAGGTCTATGCCCTTGGCAGGACGAAAACTATTGAAGCTTGGAGAAAGAGTCTGATAGGACTCAGGCTTAGGGTAAGAGGAGCTAATGTCATGAATCTGACTTGGGGAGGAAAAGGTTTTCACGTGACACATGGTTATGAGTCACAGGTATGTTATTGTTTCACACATATGACTCATTTGAGTCAGATGATTTGTTATGTGTGGGATTTGTGATCCTTTCGCACATGGCTCAAATATGAGTCATGGGACGAGAGCCTAACGAGTATGCCTTGCGAGTATGCCTTGGGGGTATGCCTTGGGTATATGATTTATATTTTGCACATGACCTTGTTATGAGGTCATGGGTTTCACACATATGACTTAGTTGAGTCACATGACTTGTGTATTGTATTATGATTGGTTTATGAGTTTGTGAACATGATCTCGCGATGAGGTTATGGGTTTTGAGCATGTGACCACTTTGGTCACATGACTAGTTTGTTATGATTTGGTTTCACACATGTGACCACGTCGGGTTACATGACTATGGAAAGGAAGAATACTATATCAGGAGGCCGATACGGCTAAGGAGGATAGGTTCATCACACTTTGTTCTAAGTACTTTTCCTTGTCCTTGCCGTCGCTTCACCGCCAGCATTTCTTTCGCACACATGATAGACCTTGATGCCTTCGATACTGGGGGAGATATCTGAGTTCGTTCAGTAGTTCCTGGGGTCTTTGGTGTTGAGGTCTGTTTGCGTTGCGTGGCGGATAACTTGTTTGCATCTCGTTTCGTTGGATTGGATATCTCACGATACTAGCACTTCGGGCACTTCATCACGGTTACATATGAGCCCCTTGCAGTAAAATGTCTACGGCTTCCTGTCTATCGTCTGCTCGCAGGTTTCGAGTTCGATTAGGGGGATTGAACATTGTATTCAGGGGGATCACCCGTGTCGTTCTTTGGGCCAGCTCATGTTTGTTGGGTTTTAATGGAGTCATTAGTTCTTGCGATACAAAACGCCCATGGGTTAGACTGATGATCTTCCTAAGTTTCAATACGTCGTACCTGCTGCATCAATCCACTGGGGAGTGGGCCTCGCCGGCCCCCCCCTCCTTGTTACTATATGTTTCTATGGTCGGAATCCTACAATGTTGTTTATCACCATTCCCTTTGAAGTTTTGTCCTTGCGGCATATAGGGTGGTTCAGCCAGGTGTCACCTCCTCGCTATGGTGGGGATATCTTTGACCCTGAAAAATCTTACCCCCTGGTGTGGTTTTTCCTTGCTACCTGGGGTGCTGTGAGACGATTGGCTGCCAGACACTTGCATTGTCTGTGCGTTTGGGTGGTTCAGTTGTGGTCTGTGGTTGGCAGCTTCACCCATTGCAAGTGGGGTCCACCCTCCGTTTCTCTGCTTCTGTTTGTTCACCCTCTCCCTTCTTGTCGCGTCAGTTGGGGATGCCTCTTGCCCATTGTTCGGTCAGTGCCTGTTGCCGGACCTTTCGGGCTGGCTTTGGCTGGCTCTGCTTACCTTTTTTCTGACTCGGTTGCACTTCGGTTCGGCTGGGTTAGATGGCGTGGCTGGTGCTGGTACCTTCGGCTATTGGTGCTGCCTCCTTTGTGGCTCCAGGCTTTGGCTGGTGGGCTCCCCTCAGCTATATGGAGTCGAGGGTTGTGGCTCTGTTGGCGTGGCCAAGACCAGTGACTGCCTGATGGGGTTAGGTATAGCTGTCCTGTGGCTGTCGGATGGTTGATCTGTCTGAGGGGCTGAGGAGGCTAAATGGGCTCTGTGGCGCCTGGTGTGTTGAGCTTGGGGGCAGCTGATTGGGGGGGAGAGGCACCTGCGAGCACCAGTTGGGCATGCATCAGGTTGGACGATGTTTAATTAAGCGTTTCTGGCCTGATGGGGCTGTTGGGTGAAGCTACTGAGTGCTGTAAGGCTCCTCGACAACCTGGATGGTTGATGGCCACCTGTGCGGATAGTGGGTTGCGACCACCAGGTTGGACTTGTTTGGGTCTTGCGTACTTGGTTTTGTGGAGTTTGTTTGGTTTCTTTGGACTGGCAATGGGCATGGCTGGCGGGGGCAAGACACCACGGGTGGGAGATAGGCCCCACTGGCCATTTAGGTCTGTCACCACTTCTATGTATTTCTTTTGTTTATGAGTTTGTTTTGGGAGACAGGCAGCGGGTACAGGTTCTCCTCACCATTACGCTCTTCGGAGACACTTGGCAAAGTAGGTTCATAGGGTCGATGGCCTGGCATGCAGATTCGAGAGGTGGACATGTTGGTCACCTCCTCTCTGCGATTGTGTCGCCTGTTGTTTATATTTGATTTGGTTTTTGTTGGTTTTCTACTGTGGAGAAGGTTGTGTGGGACGGTGTTCAGGCCGGGTAGTAGTGATTTTATATTTATTGGACGAGGAACCTGGTTGGGTTAGTCTTTTACTCGACTTCGGCTACACTTAGTGCTGGTTGGCTTCATACCAGAGAGGCTACAGACTTGAACTGGGGCAGGTGCTGGGTTGTTTGATGGTTTTGTAATTTGTTTCCATGCGGGCATGACACGGGGATGGCAGGTGCAGGACTATAGACTTAGTTAGCCTAGGATTAGTGGTATACCGGTTAGCTGTATCTCTGTTTCGGCGGGGGCTTGTTGTATGCCAGTGTTGGCGGTACGAGTTTAAATAAAATTAGATTGACTTCTAAGTACTTTTCCTACATCTTACCATCGCTTCACCCCAAGCGTTTCTTTTGCATCCATAGTGGGCCTTGATGCCTTGGATTCTGGTGAAGATATCTGAGTTCTCTCAGTAGTTCCTGGGGTCTTTAGTGTTGAGGTCTGTTAGGAGTTACGTAGCGGATTACTTGTTCGCTTCTCGTTTTGTTGCCTGCTGGTTATCTCACGATACTGGCACTTCGAGCTATTCATCACGGTCTCTTTCGAGCCCCTTTCGGTAAAATGTCTTTGGCTTCCTGTCTATCATTTACTCGCAGGTTTCGCGTTCATTTGGGGGAAATTGAACATTGTGTTTAGGGGAATCACCCATGTCATTCCTCGGGTCAGCTCAAGTTCTTGTTCAGTTTTAATGGAGTCCTTCGTTCTCACGATACAAAATGCCCTTGGGTTAGACTGATGACCTTCCCAAGTTCATCTCATCATACTGGTAGTATCCTTCCTCAGGTGGTAGAGTGGTACCTGCCCAGCCCCTCCTTGTTACGTTTTTTGTTTCAACGGTAGGAATCTTAAGATATTGTTTATCACCGTTCCCTAGGAGTTTTCGTTCTTGTGGCATTTACGGTGGTTCAGCCAGGTATCTCCTCCTCGCCTCGGTGGGGATGGCTTTGACACTGAAAAGCTCTTACCTCCTACTGTGGTTATTGTTGCTACCTAGAGTGGTGTGGGACGATTGGCTGCCAGGCACTCGCATTATCTGTATATTTGTTTGGTTCGGTTGTGAATTGTAGTTGGTGGCTTCACCTATTGCATGTGGAGCCTAACTTCTGTTTGTCTGCTCCTGTTTGTTCACCCACCCCCTTCATGTCGGGTCGGTTGGGGGCGCCTTCTGCCCGTTTTTCGGTCTATCCGTATTGTCAGACCTCTGGGGCTAGCTTCAGCTGGCTCTGCCTTCTCGTTCCCGGCTTGGTTGGACTTCAGTTCGACAAGGGTGGATGGTGTAACTGGTGCTGGTACCTTCCAATATTGTTACTGCCTCATTTGTGGCTTTGGGCTGTGGCTGGTGGGTCACCCTCAGCTATAAGGTGCTGGGGGTTGGGGCTCTATTGGTGTGGCCAAGATCAGTAGCTGCCTGATTGGGCTGGGTATAGGCTGTCCTGTAGCTATCAGATGGTTGATCTGTCTGAGGGGCTGGGTGGCTGGATGGGCTCTGTGGCGTCTAGTGTATGGGGCTTGGAGGGGGCTGATTTGGGAGTGAGAGACACCTGTGAGCACCGGTCGGGCCTGCGTCAGGCTGGGTGAGGTCTAATTAAGTATTTCCAGTCTAGCTTGGGCTGTTGGATGAAGCTGCTGAGTGCTGTAAAGCTCTCTGACAAACCGGCTGGCTAATGGCCACCTGTGCAGATAGTGGGTTATGACCACCTGGTTGGACTTGTTTGGATCTTGTACGCTGGGTTTTGTTAGGTTTGTTTGGTTTCTTTGGTTTGGCTATAGGTCTCACAGGAAGAGGCATGGTACCACGGGTGGGAGATAGGCTCCTCTGACCTTGTTGGTCTGTTACTACAACTATGTATTTCTTTTATATGAATGTTATTTTGTTTGGGGGATAGGCAGTGGGTACAGGTCCTCCTCACTGGTACACTCTTCAGAGGCAACTGGCAAAGTGGGTTCATAGGGTCGACGGCCTGGCATGCGGGTACGAGAGGTAGACTTGTGGGTCAACTCCTCCCTGCCATTGTGCCGCCTGTAGGTTTAGTTTGGTTTTTTGTGGGTTTTCTATTGTAGTGGAGGTTTCGCAGGATGGTTTTTAAACCGGGTGGCAGTGTTTTATGTTTGTTAGACAAGGAATCTGATTGGGTTGGTCTTTTGCTTAGCTTCGGCTATGATTAGTACTGGTTAGCTTCATACCGGAGGGGCTATGGACTTGGACAGGGGCGGGCGCTAGGTTGTTTGATAGTCTTGTAATTAGTTTCTGTGTGGGCATGACTCGGGAATGGTAGGTGCAGGGTCATAGACTTAGTTAGCTTAAGATTAGTAGTATACCAGTTAGCGGTTTTCCTGTGCCGGTGGGAGCTCATCGTATGCCAGTGTTGGCAGTACGAGTTTAAATAAAATTAGATTGAATTCTAAGTACTTTTCCTACTTCTTGCATTCCATGTTGGAAGTGAGCATACCAATACTTTTCCTTATTACGCTTGCAATAAATACTTTATCTGCTGTTACTTGTTTGTATTTTTCGTTTCGGGTGGTCGGTTAGAAGTAGTTGTTCTTGTTAGGCGGAGACAACTTGATAGACTTCAAAGTTGTCTAGGCCAATCGAGATTTGTTTCTGTAGATGGAGATTGTCTAGGAAGGCTCAGACTTTACTCGTTTCGTTTATGACTGCTAGGAGCGAAGTAAAATTAGTAAAGTAGGGTAGAATCGTAAAAACAATATTATATTGTTAAGGTCTCTTTTCCATTGCTTGATGATGTCTAAAGCTTGGGAGGCACTTCGATATTTATATTCTGCATCTGTGTGTTCGCGGACTACATCTATTTATCATACAACTCTGTACTTCTTCAATTGTACTTCGTGACGTCGAGTTTTCTTCCAAGGTACAAACACCTGTGGACTCTGAAAACCATCATATCCTCTTCAGTAATTACGATATTTCTTCTTAGGAAGCGTGCTGTCCCCAATAGTAATATTCCGATTAGCAGAGTCTTTAGACTTTTGGCCTAGTTCTTAAGTCAAACTGAGTTGGCTCCAATTGTCTTCGCCATTGATAAAATGATCAGTCTTATCCATGGCTATATCTGCAAAGGTGGTCGTCATTACAACCATCGTAGGTCATTTGACTCTGATCCTTTGTAACTCCATACCCAACTGATAGATTTTCTTTGGATGACTTCCTATTAACTCGCAGGAAGCCACTCCACTAGACTGGTAATTAATCCCTCGGTCGGCAACCCTTGGTTGCTCTCTGAGTTGTAGGTTTCAGTAACTATTGTAGTATTGAGAATCACCCCATGGCTACGACGTATTCCGAAACCCAGTTGCAACACTCCATGAAGTTCGTTGGCTTCTTTGATAGTGTCTTTTGGAGTTCTAGACTCTTCTGGTGTATGCAAATGTATTGGTCTCTAGTAGAGATCCTTTACCATTTGATACCATCTCTTTGTGCGAAATCGTCCCGTCACTTACGGCCCATACCACAGGTGTCATGTCTTTGGAGCCAAGTAACACTCTGAGTAGTTGACGGAATTACTCCGTTCTACTTCCCAGGCCTAGCCGAAGGTCCCCTCTCATATATCCTGCGAGCAGGATCCAGTCAAATGGACAGTGACAACGTATATGGTGTTATTCTAACACCTTCAATTCTGTGGTAATATAGTCACAGGACTCAACAGAGATTGATATATATGATGACGCGTGGGCCCTGTAAGGGAGCCGGAGAGGGGTGTTGGAGACCAGAGATACTGATTCCGAGTGGGATTACCCTACCTAGGATGGTTCCTAGGTATCGGGTTCTGGTATTCCTAACAGTTCTCGCTTAGAAGGAACTTCTGTGTGAGATATCCGTGGCCTAGTCCCAGTAATCACTGAGTGTAGTTTGGGCGAGGATGGTGACTTCAACAGCCTCCTCTTTCACAGATTCTCCTCCCCCTTCGAGGATGTCATCCCCTGTTCGGTTTGACTCCAACCTCTCCTCCTCGCTTGAGATAGCCCATGTGGCTCTGTCTCTTACGCCTGCTACTGAGGCCGACTGTGGCCTTATCCCCACAACTACAGGGTCATATGTTGCACCTAAAGGGATCTTTAGTTTCCTACACTTTTACCACTGTCATTGGTGTCAGAATGCGGTAAACACGCAGTTTGATGATTTGGTTCAGCAAATGGTCGCTAACGCGACCGTTGCCACGATAAAAGAAGTGCAGGTTTAGGTGAGAGGTTTCCTAATTGGAAAACGCTGTTTAGCCACGTTTGGCTTGAACAAGGACACTACCACAGGACTCTTCATTCGGTTCAACTCTGATCACGACTTAGAATATTCTCCAGTCCCAGTACCTTCCCCCTGTAACGACACTCCACAGAGTACTATTACAGTTAACCAAATTGATACCCATACCGGTATCAAAAGACTACCATGGTGGAAATGGTGGTAGACTAGAGTCTACTGGCTTGAGGTAATGTTGGTTTGGTACCTTGGTTGGGTATACTATACTATACTAATAACTATATGGGTACCAGTAAGGAGTGGTAGTTACCCTACTCAGTAGGGTAACCTATGTAGTCAATTTGGGAGTTACCCTGAATTGCTCAACGGTGAGTCCGGGTAGAGTTACCCTACCTTTGGACTAAAGTTACCCTCCCTTGAGCTATGGGTTACCCTATTATGGAGCCAAGTTACCCTACCTTGAAAGTAACTTGTTACGCAGGACTTCGGAGAAAGTTACTAGATTGTTTGTCATGCGAAACTACATAGGGTGTTCGAATCTCAGATTCCGGATCTAACCTTGTTTGAAAGTAGGCATCGCTTAGGCCATTCTTACTACTGAATCTAGCCCGTCCAACTGCATTCAGGATCTGGGTTTAATTTGCGATAGTAGAGCTGTCCATAACCGTGTTTTCATTTCGTAGTTTGAGGTCAACCAAGGGGCGGATTCTTTTGCCATCTGCTTTGGGTAGAACAAATATAGGAGCTACACCTGGGGCTTCTGCTCGGTAGATGACTCCTCTTCTTTGTGGTTGGTTGATCCAATCACAAAGTGGGCTTTTGTATGCGTCAGGGATAGAGTAGGTGAGTTGGTTCTTAAGATTAGAGGAGTCTCAGAGGCGAATGTGGTAGTTGACTTCTCTCATAGGCAGTAGTTATTCGGGTATCTGATCAGGGAAAACATCAGAGTATTCATCCAATAGGTGATGGGCAGTTGCTTCACAAACTACGGCTCGGTACTCTCCGATGTTGGCTTGCAAGAAACTCTGACCTTCTGATCAGGGAAATCAATGGTTGAGTCCCCACATCTGATTATAGCTTTGTAGTAGTTCAGGAATAGCATTCCTATCAGGGCATCGTACTTGGCTAGATTCCCAACTAGCATCTCCTGGGGAGGTAGGACGTTAGAACCAAGTCGAATGGTTGCGCTACAGGTTTTATGGCTTGCCGATCATGATCCCTTCACTGCCATATTGACTGGTATCGGTTGATTAAGGTCTCGAGTAGGGAGTCCATGGACAGAGACAAAGTCATTACTGATCATGTCTCTTCCGATTGCGCCAGTGTCGAATAGGACTTGAGCCTTCTTGCCATTGATCAGAATAATACCTTCCAAGGCGGTGTGTGCTTTAAATGTAGCCAGAGGTCGGACACTGTTGCACTCCACATCGACATATCCGATATGAATCTCCTCATATTCGCTGGATTGGGCATCATCACTATCATTCTCAATATTGTTGGCCGATACTTCTTGTTTAATCACCTTTCCTTTCCCTTTCTTCGTAGGGCAGTTCCTTGCCATGTGTTCTGTTTTTCTACATTCAAAACATTCTCCTTTCTACCGTCACGATTCTTTGGAGGGTTTGGTTTTCTTCTTGAAAACCCGTGGGATATCGTCTTCAGAGTTGCTGGAGGGTTTGTGTCGTGATTGGCTATTCCTACTAGAGGATGTCTGTGGCTTGTATGCTTTGATCTCCTGGAGGATGGCGTCTTTTCGTTCTGCTCTTGAAATTATTACTGCAATATCGTCGTCGTCTTCCTCAAGTGGTTCAACCTCTCGTCGGAGGGTAGGATGCATAGTATCATAGAATTGTCACTTAAGGATGTAGTTGGAAATGCTTCCTTTCTTCATTCGGTCCTTATACATTAATAGATCCATAGCTACATCTGTAATCCTTTTGACATGCATTCCATTAACTTGCTGGAGCCGGTTGAATTTATTGTATAGGAGGTCGTTAGTAATAGAGGATTGGAATCGGCCTTTCAGGTAATCAAGGACTGTAGATCCTCTTAATCTCACATTTCCGCTGAAATCCTTATAGCATTGGTGGTATGCATCAGTTGCCTTTCCTTCACAGCATGATCCAATGTACAGTCCGGTTGTAGGGTCTTCCACATCTTTCCCTTGCAGGAGAAGATAGTATGTAAGTTCTGTCGCCCATCGGTCAAAGGCTTCGGGTTTGAGGTCTTTTCCTTCTTCTGTAAACTTCACCAGGAGGTGGAGTTTAAACTTAGGGGGTTCAAATGCTGCGGTTACCTCCTCTTCTTGAGGCCTAGCCCGAGATTTTCCGCCTCCAGAGGGCCCTCCTTCTGTGATAGCCATATCTGATTCGCTACTGGATTCGGGGTCCATTGGAGGTTCAAAGAAAGGCTTCTTTGCTGGAGTAGACGGGAATTCTCCTAGAAGTTATGTGTCTTCCATGTTTGCAGGTTCGCCGGGCTTGTTTCTTTCTTGTAAGGTCTTCTCGTGGGATTTGCTTCCCATTCCTGGTGGTCAAAGACTCTATGTTGGGTTTGAGACTAAGCTGAATGTGCCGTTAATCTGCCACTTCTCTCCTCTATCCTTCTGAGGTGGATCTTGATAGGTTGATCAGGCCTAAATCCGGGGACAGGTTCTTTACCACTTGCTGAGGTTAAAAAAATGTAATGTGTTCACAAGGTGCTAATCATGTTATCTGTAATAGATATGATAGTTGGCGGGTAGCCTGCTCTTCCACAGAGGAGGCAAGAGCTGAGAACTAAAGGAGGCTTCGGAGGTGTACTCAGGAACAAAGAAGTAACGGTTCAGCCAAGTATATTGAAATACTGTTTATCGAAGTTTGCCTTTTCTATCGAAGAAACAGGCGGTCTTTAAATACACAAATCTGTTCACGTCTAGCATGAACGAAACTAATCAAAGGTATCAATCGATACACTTTGGTAAAACTAATTAACTATCAAAGCGATATTTAAAACAAAACATAAAACAAAACCATGTATCAAACGATACTTAAAACAAACCAAGTATCAAAGCGATACTTAAAACAAAACATAAAACAAAACCAATAACCGAGTACCTGTACCAGTTACACAAGCTGTAACTTGCAGGTGTGGTGGCCAACACCCTCCTCCGGCCCCGTTATAAGTCCCTGGCATCCTGGGCTACAGCCTGGACAGTTGCTGTAAGCCTTGTAAGTATCTGCAGGTGCAGATGCTCCTGTAACACCATATATGTTCCCGCCGTCCGTCGAACCGGAGGCTGTCTGCAGGATATATGAGGGGGTAGAGGTGAACTTGGAGAATGGTCTCCAGGTGGCTTCGTGTAAAACGGACCAGAACCAACGGAGTAATACTACTTTGAATTCTAAGGTAGTATAAGAGGTTACCGAAGGCTAGTAGGTGAGGTAATCGAAGTCCGTTGCCCCCAAAGTGTAATAGTATTGGAGATTTGTTAGGGACTCTGAGACCCTAGTCTAAGGTCATGATAAGACCTATTTCTAGAAGGGTTGACTGTGGGTAGTGCCATTGGTAGTCAACATCTGAAGGGGTCTATCGGGGGAGCTACGTGGCTATCATCCGGAATGATATGGAATAGAGTTGAACTAGATAGATGTTCAGAGGTTGCGGATGCTTGTAGAAGACTAAGTGTATATGGGTAGAGAGTTCTATAGTTGGTATCGCATCTACTCAGGCATGACAGCTCGCCACTGACATGTCTGCGATGTGAAGAGTTTTTACTCCTGCAGTTGCATTGTAGATGCAGCGGCCAAAATACTTCTATCGTGCTCATGTTAGAAAACCACACGAGTAGTCTAGTTCACTACAGGGGATCTTTGATCCGACCCGTGGAGGTTAGCTAGGCAGCTCAAGGGAGTTGGATGCTCGCGAATATAGAGTAGTGATGGGGAGCAACTGGCAGTATATGAAATCTACTTATGTATATGCGAGTTCTCCTCTACTCTGGCAATCAAGTACCTCTTGAGATCAGGACTTAATTGAGTAAAAGCTGTGGCTTAACGATATTAAGTTTTACCGTTTTGTTTCTTCAAACCCTACTGTTGAGACATTTGACATTTATCATATTTGTTCACTTTGCGGAAGAATTCATTTCGGTGAAGTCACACACTTGGGATCCATCTTCTCAGAGGGAGCCCGGTTACACCCCCTCCAAAGACTCTCAGGCCATCGTCTCTGAATCCTCTATACTGCTGGCCGAGAGTAACTCGGCTACTGCTACAGTTGAGGCAAGTTCATGGTCTGCTACTCCTCCCCTTGCTAGGGCCGTCCAAAGCAAGATGCCCAGTTTCCTCCGCCAGTCCCGTGTGCATAAGGCTGGCTCGTCCACTCCCTCCTTTTTGGCTGGGATGTCATCTGGAAAAAGGGCTTTGCACAAGACCCCAAAGTTCAGGTTAGAGGACCTTGAGGATGAGGACTACAACCCCCCTATCGCTAAGACTAGATGCCGTACGCGGTCGGTGTCCCCCGCCAAACAATCCGCTGCTCCTGTCCTGGACCACAATTTTTGAGAACCATCAAAGTCGATGAAGGCGGGAAAAAACTGATTGTTCCTGCTCTCCCAGACCTGCCCCTTGAGATACATCACGTCCACCTGACCATTCTCCCGCCTCTGAGTCTCTGGTCGACCATTGAGGCTACACCACCCTCTACATCCTCACTGGTAACTGAAGACATCCTGCCTATCACTAAGGTGTTGGCTCAGGACACTCCCATGGATTTCGAAGAGGGAGGTAACTCTGAAGCGACTGGACAGGACACCAGCATCCACGCCCCCTCTCCAGCAATATCATCGTCCCCACCACCCTTTGGTAAAGAATGTGCTTTGCCTGAAGAACAACTGTTGAGCTCCCAGGAAGCCTCGCATGATACCCAAACACCGTTAGAAGTTCGACTGCTGGATACCCAATCTGCAGAAGACAATGCCACTGTGGCTCAGGCTGATTCAATTATGGCAGGAGTATGTGAGATGCTGGAAGAAAGTAGGACTCCCTTTCTGGGGTCCCGCTCGGGTAGTATAATTGGATTCATGTTGGAATGGTTGAAGGGCTTCCACTCAGGCAACACTCAGCCTCTTCTCTCTTTGGAGTCCAGGTTGATTGAGGATGACACTGTACATGATGTTCGGACTTGGATGCACAATGGTACCACATTTGGTAATGAAGGATCAGAGGGTGGGGTAAATTACTGGAGCTGGGTATACCTGTTAGAACGGGCGGTGAAGGTACTGACAGTCATTGTGGGCAAACAAGGGGAAGAAATAGAGGCCCTGCAAGGTAAGTTGTCCCCCCACTGCCGATCCTCTTCAGTGTTGTCTGCCAGTACCCTGTTTGGTTTAGTAGGAACAATACCACCCCAAAGTCTCTTTAAGGGAAAGTAAACTGCTACGGCAGTGCCTACAGCTAAAGCCTCCTTCACGGAGGTAGTGAAATGAATGCTGTATGTGCCCAAGCCTCCTGCTGCTCAGAAAGGACAGGCACCCTCTGCCCGCCCCATATCAGCAGCCTCCTCCCACCAGTCCAGCAGTGGGAGCTCATCCAGCGAAGGGAGAGTAACTTTTTGTGTAACGCGTCGGGGAGAAGGCAAATTAGTACACTGGGAAAAAGATGGGGAGGAAGAAGAAAAGAGAAAGGGAATGAAACATGGTAGACGCCTGAGTGGTGCTGCCAGAAGGAGAAGAAAGGCTGCCAGAGGATTTAGTAGCGAGAAGGAGACAGTAACTCCGGCCAAGACTCAGGGGAAGAACACTGATAAGTAGGAACTGGCTTCTCTGGCTACAGCCCCTGTGGCTCCGTCAGCTCGATCAGGGCCTGCAGGTATGGCCAGTATCAAGCTAATCGCAGCCCCGATGCAACAGGAGTACTGACGAGTTCTACAGGGGCCTCCGGATCCACTCAACTCCGTACCAGCACCGCCGCAGTCATTGCCAACCCTGGATGCCCACGGGCAGCATATTACTATGCGGTTTGCTACCTTCAAACAGGTAGCCCTGCCAGACGGTGTAGGCGTCGAGGCAATTTGGAACCAGATCAACACGACCTTCTCCAATCTGGGAAAGATTCAGGGCACATCCGGCCTGAGATTGGTTGTATCTTTTTAACCCTGGCGGGATATTCTGTTACTGAACTAGGCAACCAGCTTGACAAGGCAAGGCTTGACCTGCTTAGAGTATTGTTACTCCTGGAGTTCGAGTTCCAGAGGAACCTTGTCACAAATGTGGTTTGGCAAGGAAAAGGTTTTCACATGACCATATGTTGAGTGGAGGAATGCGTGGCTGCACAGAAGATGTGGAGCAGGAGTATGTTTGTAAGAAGGATTGAACTTAGTTGTATTGCTCAGGCAGTTACCTGCTGGCTAAGTACAAGTGGTAACCATCGTGCATACCACGATCTAACCCTATATCTATAACTATCTAAATCCTAATACTACCGGAACACATCCCACAACTCAGGTCATTGCCCGTACATAGTAACAACACTCAACACTCCCCCTACGGGCATTACCGTCCACTGATATCTAAGTAAAAATAGAAGTAAAAAAAAAGTAAACACAGACGAGAAAGGTAAAAGTGTGAAACAGGAAACTAAACTAAACCAGACTAGACTACACATATGAACGAACTCAACATGCTTTACCAAAATTTAGAGGTTTCGTCAATCCATCTGCGATCATATTATTAGTTCCTACGTACTTCATAGTAACATCCTTTCTATCCTCAATAAGCTCTCTCTGATCTGACAGGCGCGTACCCCGATATGTTTGCTGTGAGATTTATACATCGTGTCTTTGAACGTAGAAAGCGATGCTTGGTTATCGTTGAAGAGCCTACTGACTAGGAGGTCGTTTCCCATAATTTCCGCAACCAATCATTGAAATCATACTAGCTCCTGTATAGCAGATGCACTTGTGATGAACTCTGCATTGGCGGTGCTGGTGGCGGTTATTGATTGACATTTCGAGTGCCAATGAATTATACCGAAGTCAAGAAGAAACGCATATCCAGACGTAGACTTGAACGAGCCGGTGTCTTCTGCGAAGTCTGAATCGACATAGCCTTCGAGAGACAGCTCATTATCTGTTTCTCCCCCCAGACTGAGCATGAGTCTGAGATGTTTCGTTCCTACCAAGTAGTGTAGAACCTGTTTAGTACAAACCTAGTGCTGTTCCATAGGCTCTGCATTAAACCTTCCAAGGTACAAGACTGCGAACGAAATATTGGGTCTTGTGCCAGTCACAATCCATCCCAGGCTGTCAATCAACTGTAGATAAAGCGTCTTATCACAGAGGACGTCGCCTTCACGTCGCAATCCAGGTTTCTCCTTTTCCATAGGCGTACAGACGGGTTTGCTTCCAGCCATACCGAACCGTTCCAACACTCTCTCAATATAATCCTCCTGCGTAAGGGAAATCGAGAATGTCTCCACCTCTCTAGCCACGACCATCCCCAGGAAGTGATCAACTGTACCGAGATCTACCATCTCAAACCGTGCCTTCAGCTTCTCACCAATGGAGACCACATTCAGAGCGGTCCCTGTGATAAGTATGTCATCGACGTAGAGGGCCAGTATCATGCTGTCTTCATGCTGGTAGATGCAACAGTCGAATCTCCCCCGATGGAAGCCCAATTTGTTGAGAAAGAAGGAATCGATCGTCAAGTACCAGCAGCGGGGTGATTGCTTGAGTCCGTAGAGACTCCGATTTAGGTGTGCAAGGCATGCCCCAAAAATATGCCGTCCAGTAATGTTATGTAGATTTCTTCCTCAAGCACGCTTCCCAAAAATACTGTCACGACGTCCATCTGTTGTATAATGAATCCTTTCTTGGCCACGATCGATAGGACGATTCTTATGCTGGCCAGGCTTGCCACAGGTGCGAAGGTGTCTGTGAAGTCGGGTTCCTCAACCTGACAGAATCCCTGAGCTACCAATCTTGCCTTGAACTGGACCGTCTCGCCGGACAGATCGAGTTTGCGTTGCAAGATGAGCTTCATTGGAATTGCTTTCTTGTCCTCTGGGATCTCCTCAACCACCTTTAGTACCTTGTTCCTTACCAAAGAGGCGTACTCGGAGTCGATGGCCTTCTGCCACTCCTTTGTATCTTCAAATTCCATTGCTGCTTTGTAACTTCGCTGTCCAGCTTCCACCATGTAGACTACGGATACCATCGCACTGCTCGATCCAGCAGAAGATGACACATTCCTACTGCAAGTCCGGCGTCCTGTTTCTTTGATCACTGCAAGCTCGCCTTTCCTTGCATTCTAGAAGGCACTTTTCCTATCAGATTCCAATTCTTATAGTATCTTGGGTTTCTTATCTATGGGTCTGGCTTCCGGTTCTGGGTCTGACTCCTCACGTTCTTCCTCCTCTTCACTTTCATATCTGAGTATCTCCTTAACTTCCTCAGCCGCCACGCTGTCATCCTCCTCATCGAACTCGTCACCCCAAGCCAGCTGTTCTTCCCACAGCTCGACAGCCAGAGCTTAGAAGCGTACAGGCACCTCGCCTTCAGCTGTCTGAAAGCTGAAGTAGGATGTAGATTCCTCGAATTGAACCTCACTGGAGATGATGAAGCGTTTTCGTTGCAGGTCATAGAGGCGATACTGGGAGGTTGTTTCTATATACCCAATGAATATGTATTTCTTCACCGTCTTGTGGAGCTTCTTTCTAGTCTCCTTGGGCACTTGTGCGTAGCAAACGCATCCCCAAACCCGGAAGTGCTCGTAATCTGGTTTCCTTCTGTACCATAACTCGAACAGTATACTCCCGAGACGAATTGCACAGGGTGGAAGACGGTTTCGAACGTACATTGCTGTTATAGTGGCCTCAGCTGAGTACTGCTTGGGTGCGTTGACGGCGTGCAGTGACGCTCTGGTTGTTCCTATCACTGTACGGTTTGCCCGCTCACTGACACCATTAGACAGCAGGGTGTACGGGGTCATTCTCTGCATCTCAATTCCTTCCTGTTGAAGTAGATAACAGAACCTGTTTAATGTGTATTCGCCTCCCCCGTCTGTACAGGTTTACAAATTGATCTTCCTTGTTGCTTCTTGACAAGTGCTTTGTATTCCTTAAAGCCGGCGAAAGCTTCGGACTTCTTCTTCAGAAGGTAACCTATTTTATATCTTGTAAAGTCATCCGTAAACATCAGTAAATAGCTGGATCCTTGGAGAGATTTGGGTTCAATTGGTCCAGCGATGTCACTGTAGATCAATTCCAAAGATTGTGTTGCTCGTGACATTGCGGGGACAAGAGGGAAAGGTTTGCAGGCCATTTTCCCATAGACACAACTGGCACAAACACAGCAGACCACGCAGTGTAGTCTTGGGATCTCATTTTTCTCCATAGAAAGACGTCTAACCGCGTCCATTCCCAGATGTCCCAATCTAACATGCCATAAGGCGGCCACTTTCACCGCTTTTTCATCGTTCATTGGCAACTCTGTCTCACTCATCAAAATCCAATCAGAGCTCACGCTGTGCTGGCAGGTCTGAAGGACTTAGAGTCCTTCTCTCTCTATCACCTCAATGTGAGTTCCGTCCTGTTTTCATAAAATAGCCCCTCTCCCTGGAAGGAACTCCGTGCAAACACCGGTTAACTTCAGCTGAGAGACAGAGAGGAGACTATACTTGTTGCAAGCCGGAACATGCAGGACGCCAGCGATGAGGAACGCTGTTTTCCGTTTCCTAGTGCTGTCCTAGACCACTAGCTTAACGTCGCCCCGTCCCAGCGCATCAATTTCCATGTTGTTCGCTACTTGAATCCAGTGTTCGTCCTCAGGGATCGGAGTGTAGCTGATGAAGTCTTCCCTTGCACCTGTGATGTGGGTGCTACAGCCGCTATCGAGGAGCCACTGCTGGGTGCTCACGGTGAAGGCAGATGAACTGTACGCCGTAAAGAGGGAATTGCTGCATTGGTTTGCTTGTGCCGCCTGGGCGGCCGTGGTGACTTTCTCTTGCCGGGTGCCCTTTGCAGTATCTGCCTTAAGCTTTCGACACTCGCTCTGTCGATGCTCCTCCTTCAGGCAATAGTAGTAGGTCATCGATTCCTCCCTGCTGGCTTCTGAAGATCCATGCCAGGATTGTCCATTCGCACGAGACCAGGTCTTCGAATTTCCGAAAACCCTCCCTTTCACTGCAAGAACTGAGTCCTTCCCTGCGGTTCCGCTTCCGTCGCGATTAAGCGAGGACTCGCGTGCCTTGATTACTGCGATCAGGTCTTCCAGTTGGTCGGGCTTGATGATTGTGGCCTGCAAGTCTCTCTATTCGCGCCAGGATGGAGGCAGTCCATTCAACAAGTAAAAAGTCTTCTTGCGCGGTTTGATGGCTTCTTCAGCCTTGCGTAAACACTTGATAATACGCTCCAATTCATAGATGTATTTGATGGCCATTCTGTGAGCTTTGAGACTGCAGTCGAAGAGTGAATGGCAAAAGTAATCGAGTTCTAACCCAAAGACTTTACGATACCCCTCTACGAGCTTGTCCCACAATGACTTGGGATCCTTGTCATAGTCGTCTGAGGTATATTGTGCACAGATGTGCGGTTCCATGGCGTTGCGGATCTTCGCAGTTATCCAAATGCACTTGCGCTAATATTTTAGGTAGGCAGCCATGACGGCCGCGTCAGAACTATCTTCATCAGGCACAATTTCCTTCCCGGAAACAATCCACCACATGTCTAGCGCTTTCAGTTGGTCGGACATTCCTGGCACCAGGGGCCGAAGTTCGTATCACATACGAGGGGGAAGGCAAGACGGCCCGTCGAAGAGTATCGACAAATTCAGACATAGTGTAGAGTATAGAAGAAAAAAGAAAAAAAAGAAAGCAATATCGCACATAGCTCATGAAGTGTATAGTAGGTCTAGAAATGATCCGAAAAGCAGCACAGTATTGACAACTGTCCATCGGATGGGCGATTTCTGATAGAGAGTGGGGGTCGCGCAGAGGCTCATAACCTGTTGAGTGGAGGAATGAGTGGCTGCACGGAAGATGTGGAGCAGGAGTGTGTTTGTAAGAAGGATTGAACTTAGTTATATTGCTCAAGCAATTACCTGCTGGCTAAGTACAAGTGGTAACTATCGTGCACACCACGATCTGATCCTATATCTATAACTATCTAAACCCGAATACTAGTGGAACACATCCCACAACTCAGGTTGTTGTCCGTCCATCGTAACAACACTCAACAAGATAGTTATGAGTCACAGGAATGTTATTGTTTCACACATATGACTCATTCAAGTCATATGATTTGTTATATGTAGAATTTGTGATGCTTTTACACATGGCTCAAATATGAGTCATGGGACGTGAGCCGGGCGAGTGTGTCTAGCGAGTGTGCCTTGCACATATGATTTATAATTCCCACATGACCTCATTATAAGGTTATGGGTTTCACACATATGACTCAGATGAGTCATAAGACTTGTGTATTGCGTTAAGATTGGCTTATAGGTTTTTACACATGACCTCACGATGAGGTCATGGGTTTTGAGCCTATGACCATTTTAGTCATATGAGTAGTTTGTTATGATTGGGTTTTGCACATGTGACCACTTTAGATCATATGACTACGGGCGGGAAGAATACTATATGAGGAGGCCAATGCGGCCGAGGAGGATAGGTTCTTCACGCTTTGTTCGAAGTACTTTTCCTCGTCCTTGCCGTCGCTTCGCCCCGAGCGTTTCTTTCACACTCATGGTAGGCCTTGATGCCTTTGATTCTGGGCAAGATATGTGAGTTCACTCAGTAGTTCCTGGGGTCCTTGGTGTTGAGGTCTGTTCGCGTTGCGTGGCGGATTACTTGTTTGCTTCTCGTTTCGTGGCCTGCTGGGTGTCTCACAATACTAGCACTTTGAGCTATTCATCACGGTCGCTTATGAGCCCCTTTCGGTAAAATGTCTTCGGCTTCCTGTCTATCGTCTACTCGCAGGTTTTGTGTTCGTTTAGGGGGATTGAACTTTGTATTTGGGGGGTTCATCCTTGTCGTTCTCTGGGCCAGCTCATGTTCTTGTTGGGTTTTAACAGAGTCCTTAGTTTTCACAATACAAAAGCCCTGGGATTAGACTGATAACCTTCCCAAGTCTCAACTCATCGTACCGGCCACATCTTTCCTCAGGTGGCAGGACGGTACCCGCCCAGCCCCTCCTCGTTATGTTTTCGTTTCTACAGTCGGAATCTTACAATGTTGTTTATTACCGTTCCCTTGGAGCTTTTGTCCTTGCGGCATATATGGTGGTTCAGTCAGGTGTCTCCTCCTCGCTACGGTAGGGATGGCTTTGACCCTGAAAAGTCTTACCCCCTGGTGTGGTTTTACATTGCTACTTGGGGTGGTGTGGGACAATTGGCTACCAGACACTTTGCATTTTCTGTTCATTTAGGTGGTTCGGTTGTAGTCTGTAGTTAGGAGCTTCACCCATTGCAAGTGGGGCCTACCTTCTGTTTGTCTGCTTCTGTTTGTTCGCTCTCTCCATTCTTGTCGCGTCAGTTGGGAATACCTCTTGCCTGTTGTTCGGACCGTGCCTGTTGCCGGACCTGTAGGGCTAGCTTTGGCTGGCTCTGCCTACTCTTTCCCGGCTCGGTTAGACTTCGGTTTGGCTGGGTTGGACAGTCTGGCTGGTGCCTATGCCTTCAGGTATTAGTGCTGCCTTCTTTGTGGCTCTCAGCTGTGGCTAGTGGGCCCCCTTCAGCTGTGCGGTGTTGAGGGTTGGGACTCTATTCGTGTAGCCAAAACCAATAGCTACCTGATAGGGCTAGGTATAGGTTGTCCTGTGGCTATCAGATGGTTGATCTGTCTGAGGGGCTGGGGGGCTGGATGGGCTCTGTGGTGTCTGGCGTGTGGGGCTTGAAGGGGGCTGATTGGAGGGAGGAGAGGCACCTGCGAGCACTAGTCAGTCCTGCGTTAGGTTGGGCGAGGCCAAATCAAGTGTTTCCAGTCTGGCTTAGGCTATTGGGCGAAGCTGCTGAGTGCTGCAAAGCTCCCCGATGGACCGGTTAGCTGATGGCCACCTGTGTGGATAGTGGGTTGCGACCACCTGGTTGGACTTGTTTGGGTCTTGTACGCTGAGTTTTGTAGAGTTTGTTTGGTTTCTTTGGTTGGGCTACGGGTTGGGCAGGAGGAGGCATGGCAGCACAGGTGGGAGATAGGCCCCACTGACCTTTTCAGTCTGTCACCACCTCTATGTACTATTTTTTTGTTTATGTTGGTTTGTTTGGTAAACAGGCAGCTGGTACGGATCCTCCGTACCAGTACGCTCTTCAGAGGCAACCGACAAAGTGGGTTCATAGGATCGACGGCCAGGCATGCCGGTGCGAGAGGTTGACATATTGGTTGCCTCCTCCCTGCCATTGTGTCGCATGTAGTATTAGTTTGTGTGTGTTTTGTTGGTTTTCTACTGTGGAAGAGGTTTTGCGTGACAGTTTTTGGACCGGGTGGTAGTGATTTTATGTTTGTTGGACGAGGAACCTGGTTAGGCTGGTCTTTTACTCGGCTTCAGCTACACTTAGTACTCGTTGGCTTCATACTAGAGGGGCTACGAACTTGGACCGGGGCGGGCTCTAAGTTGTTTCATGGTCTTATAATTAGTTCTCGTGTGGGCATGACTCGAGGATGGTAGGTGCGGGGCCGTAGACTTAGTTAGCTTAGAATTAGTGGTATACCGGTTAGCGGTATCTCTGTACCGGCTGGGGCTCATGGTATGCCACTGTTGGCAGTACGAGTTTAAATAAAAGTAGATTGAATTCTAACTACTTTTCCTACTTATTACTTTAACGAATATAAAACACCTTTATGATCTTTATCTTTATTGCAACATTATTATTACGCCAAGGAAAGTCCTTCAAGAAGAAAAGTTAGAGAAAGCTTACGATAGGCATTCTGGATAGAAGAAAAAGGTCTTGTACTATCGGTAACGTAGGCAGAGGCCTAGTGCTATTGTAAGAATAAGGAAAGAAACAGAAAAAGAGCAGTATCATTCCCCATTGCCAAGAACTAACTATTCAAGGAGGGATCTTTACATTACAAAGATTCACCTAGTGCGACACCAAACAATCCAAGATGGCATCCTTCAACCCAGATAGGACAGGAGATATCAACATTGACGATCAAAACCTAAACCTAAGGGGATTCAGCGGCACACTAGATCACATTTCAGCAGAGCCCTTAAGGGCAGCAAGCCCAGTAAGCCCAGAGAAAGGATCACCAATCGATTGCTCTCCCGCATCATCTCTAGGACCCAAGAGAATGTCGGAATCACCAGTACCTAGGCCATAGGCCCCCACTAACCTGTAGTAGGCACTAGCATACTTGGAATGACTGAGAATCAGTTTCAAGCATTTCTAGAAGCAACACGAAACACAGGACAAGGAAACATCCAACAACCAAAACAAAAAAACCTGACACATACGAAGGAGCCAAAGACAAGCTACAAATATTCTTGGTACAATGCGAAGGGTATTTTGCCGTTAAGGGATATGGAGAACACCATGATGAGATCAAGATTCCATATGTGGAATCTCTACTAGGGGGACTTGTGGGGCAATAGATCATACCCTTACAAGATGGAAGAAAACTGAGAGAATGGGTCACTTACGAGGAGTTGAAGGCGACACTCTTCGAGTAATTCGGGGATCCCAACGCTAAAGAGACAGCAAGAAGAAAGCTGGAAAAATTCCGACAAGGATAACAAACCTTTTCGGCATACTGGAACGAATACCGACTACTAGAATACGAGGCCGAGTTTGATGATGCTACCCTCTACATCATCCTCCTAAGAAACTATCCAAGAGACGCCAAGAGGCATGGGGAATCTCCAACTTACGCTACACAATAGGAGAACAATTTAGACGATGGGCGATCGATAAGGAAAGCAAACTAAACATGGTTCAAAGCAACTCGGAAAATACTATAGCAAACAGGGTAGTCTAATCATTCAGGAATGTGGACAGAACCTTCAAACCGCAAGCAGCTCGAGGTGAAAATCGAGTATTACCACCCGGTGAGCCAATGGAGTTGGACAAATCAAGAGCAGAACCTGCTCCAAACCTGTCTAAGGAAGAATACGTCAGAAGAATGAACGGGAAACTCTGCCTAAGATACAGAAATGGAGGACATCGGATATGAGAATGCAGAAGCCAACCCGACAGTGGGTACCAAGGCACCAAAACTGCTGGAAATAATCGCTTCCAAAATCAAAAGAGGAGCAATATTCGCAAAATAATCACAAAAGATTCAGCAGCAGAAAGCGACGAGGGTCTCCAGTAAACGGTGGTCTGGGAGACCCAAGATGTGGACCTGGAAAACCCATCAACTTAGCGAACTACTACGCGGCACTACACACACAAAGAGGAGATGAAGACAGAGATCATGTGATGATCAAGATGAAGATATACAACGAAAAAAATGAGGAACAATATATGCTATGCTCGACTCCGGGGCTACAGAAGATTTCATCAACAAGAAAATTTACTACAAATATGGCCTCCACACCAAACAAGTAAAGAAAGCGAGACATGTAACGTGTTCGCATGGTGCTAATCACGTTATCGGTAAAGGTACGATAGTTGGCAGGTGGCCTGCTCTTCCAGAGAGGAGGCGAGAGCTGAGAACTAAAGGAGGCTTCGAGGGTGTACTGAGGAACAAAGAAGTAACCGTTCAACCAAGTATATTGAAATACTGTCTGTCGAAGTCTGCCTTTTCTATCGTAGAAACAGGAGGTCTTTAAATACAGAAATCTGTTCATGTCTAGCATGAACGAAACTAATCAAAGGTATCAAGCGATACACTTTGGTAAAACTTCTTAAGTATCAAAGCGATACTTAAAACAAAACATAAAACAAAACCAAGTATCAAATGATACTTAAAACAAACCAAGTATCAAACAATACTTAAAACAAACCAAGTATCAAAGCGATACTTGAAACAAAACATAAAACAAAACCAAGTATCAAACGATACTTAAAACAAACCAAGTATCAAACGATACTTAAAACAAACCAAGTATCAAACGATACTTAAAACAAACCAATAACCGAGTACCCGTACCGGTTACATTCCCCAAAACAAAACAACTGTTTAAACAAACAAAACCTAATAATCATCAAAAGCGGATTCCGAGAAACTCATGGCTTCAGTTTCCGCAAGAAATTCCTCATCATAAGTATCACACCAGGGACAAGAGGAAACTCTAAGGAAACACTTAGACTCGAAGAAATCTAAATCACAGTAGTCACGAATACCAGATTCGTGCTGTACATCAACCCAAGCATGATCGCAATCAGGACAGTAGTCAATCCAGAGGATTTTGAAGTAGGCTTCAAGTTGGATAACATCGCGGTTCAACAACAGTCCAACAATCTGTTGTCGCTGCCTCACATTGAGCTCCACATAGTTTGACATCGTTATGGTATTCGGATGGTGATAGGTGACTAGATAAAGTTGTCAAAGGCCTGCTCCATAGCTTGATTCTCCTCATCGCTGCTTTCGAACTCTGACTCAAAGTATGGTGCCCAAAATCCATCTCTAGCTTCGAGTTCTGCGTGCCATCGCTCAGTTTCTGGCATTGTAGGTGTCCAGCACATGGTGATATAATTGATTGTTGGGGGGAGGGATTCATTTGGCATGTTGTCTTTCCACCATCCGTTCACCATATCCATAGTGTGCTCTAGTCCTTCCAGTGGTTCCCAACTGTTTTCGCTTGTCGGATATCCTTTCCATTGGACTAGGAACTGATCATTTCCATGCCAAATACGGTGATCTCTGATTTCTTCAACTTCCCATTCATCCTTCTTATCGATGATGATAGGTGCAGGCCGAGAGTGGGTTCTTCCAGGAAACTTGGAGTCGTCATTTGGATGGAATCGCTTGACAGCTGAGGCGTGAAAGACTGCAGTATTGCGGCGGTTCATGCGTCCATCCATCTGGACAGTGTAGTTCTCTGTATGCTCGTCAAAGGATATGACTTTGAAGGGTCCGCGCCATCGGGGTTGCAGTTTCTTGCTGCGTCCAACATTGGTAATGAATATGTTACCGTGTACCATCAGCATGTCTCCTGGTGAGATGGGGACATGTTTGCATCGTCGTTTCTGGGCAGTAGTGGTGCTTCAGAATCGGGCAGCCTTAACAGCTTGGAAGGCATCGTTCCGAATTGCTTGGTGGCGGTTTAGATGGTCATCAGAGGCAGGGACTGAGGAGTTCTTAAATAGTGTTGTAGGTAGGAGGGGGTATTGACGACTAAAGACTGCCTTGTATGGTGACATCCCCAAGGTTTCTGAAAATCCGGCGTTGATATATGCAGCGAGCTCAACAAGGGCTGGTTCCCAGTTGGTTTGTCGTTCATTGATCATATTCCTAATTCCGGTTTTAACTTCGCGGATTTTTCGTTCTGCTTGGCCATTAGTCTCATGGTGTCCTGGGGCAGCCATAATGTGGTTTATTCCGAGGGAGGTCAAGGTTTGCTTCCAGAATCTGGCGGTAAAGTGGGGATCAGCATCACTGACAATAGATAAGGGGTACCCGTGGGGGGTAAACAGGTATCGTTGTAGGTTATTCCAGGTGTCTTTGGAGGAGTCGGTAACCTTCATTGGTATTAACCAGGTGTATCCAGAGAATCGATCCACAGCTACCAAGATGGTGTCATATCCGGCGGACTTGTTGAATGGTCCTGCGAAATCGATGGCATATGATTCGAATATTTCACATGGTAGTTGGAGGGTCTGTGCCTTTCCTTCAGGTAGTTGTGTTCGCTCCTTGTTTGCCTGGCAGAGTTCACATTGTTTGACAAAATCGCGGATGTCCTTTCGCATTTCAGGCCAGTAAACATATTCTGAGGCATATTGAAGGTTGCGGTCCGCACTGTGGTGTCCTTTGTTGTGAATCTCGGATATGACATATTCTCGAAAAGTCATTCCATTGAACATATGGCCTTTTCGTATGTATAGGCAATGTTCACCGTAACGGGTACTGGTAAAGACCATTCCGTTGGATATGTTGTAGGGGGCGAGGTCTCCATGCCTGGAGCTATCCATGGCTTTGAAGTAAATCGGGTCATGGCAATATCCTGCTATCATGTGGCTTCGGAAAGAGGAGGTTAATTCTTCTGTGGTCTATCTAACATCTCATTCATCCTCGATTAGGGATCCTCTTGTTGGTTCGATAGGGGCTTCCTCTTCCTTAAAGGTTTCGTAGAGTTGACGCCGATGCTTGGGAATAGTAGTGGACATGACCGAGACAATGGTTTCATTGTTATATACTCGTAAGGGTCCACCATATAGTGGTCGTCAATCGATTATGGGAGGAGAGGATGGCGGGGCTGACTGTGGGGGGTGTAAATAGGATATTGCATCCACGTAGGCTGCTGCTTGTTCGAGTTCTTCAAGACCTTGGTATCGTTTTGGAACAGGATTAAGGGTATGAGGCGGTTGGGTCGATTCATCTTCATTGATCACCTCTTCTGCTCCTTCTATGGTGTCGAAGCTGGTGTCTTTGGAATCCTCAGCAGGCATATAATACAGTCGCTGGTATCTGTTGCCGAACTTGATCTCAGTCTGGTTAAAAGGGCAAGTGTCATAATAACAGTGGGGCCAGTGGAGTCTGCTTTGTTCAAGTTCGTGAGGAGGTGTGCTGCGGAGCGTGCAATTGTCTTTCCATTCTTCACCAATGTCCTTTCCTCGTTCTGTTCCGGCAGCACTGTACATGGTGTAAGAGAAAGGATTGGAGGGAGTGGCAGAGCTGGCGGCAGCCATCGATGGTTCTTGTTCATAGGAGGTGTCGTCAGGGCTGTCCTCACTTTGTCTTGTATGGTCGTGATCAAGGGAAAGGTTTGCGAGGTCTTGATTCTCATATAGGCGGGAGAGAGCATCAGCTAAATAGTTCGTTCTTCCAGAGGTGTAGATAATTTTTGCATCGTATTTGCTGATTTCGCCTATCCATCTTGTTCTTCTTCTTCCAGGTATCCTTTCTGTTTTAAGATTAGTGAGAGGTTGGTGGTCGGTAACAATAGTGAAGGTATTGCCCATGAGGATGTGATTGAAAGCGGCAAGGGCATCAATCACAGCAAGGGCTTCCTTGTCTGTTGTTCCATAGTTCATCTGTGAATTAGTGAACTTTCTGCTGTGTAAAGCCGCCGGTCTTGCCGTTTCATGGGAGGCTCCTTGTCCAACCCATGCCCCAACTCCAACATCCGATGCATCAGTAATCAGCCATATTGGTTCTGGTTTGCTGTAGTCGATAGGTTGTATAACGTTGGCGTTTTTTATCAATTCCTTGATGTTGGTAAAGGCTTGGTCATGAGTGTGGGTCCAGATAAATTCTGCATTGCCGGTAAGGTCTGTGAGCGGCGCTGTCACAGTGGCATGGTGTGGTAGGAACTGGGCAATATAGTTGACTAGTCCTAGGAATCGCATGAGTTCTTTTTGATTCCGGGGTGTCGACCATTCCATTAAACAGGCTATTTTTCCTGGGGCTGCATGTATTCCTTCATCATCTATAACATGTCGTAGGATATCGAGTTTATCGGCAAACAGGATTGATTTGTTTCTGCTAGCATAGAATTTAGCTTCCCTAAGTTTGGTACAGACCAATCTTATATGGTAGGCATGTTCTGTTTCGGTGTTCGAGAAGATGAGAATATCATCAATGTAGACCCAAACAAAATGGTGGCGGTATTCGCTTAGGAGGTTTTTCATAATTTGCATAAAGGTGGCGGGCGCATTCATATCACCTTGTAACATAACTCGGCTAATGAAACTTCCGAAGGGTGTTTTGAAACTGTTGTAGCATTCGCTTTCTGGATCTAATCTTGTTTGGAAGTAGGCATCGCTTAGGTCAATCTTACTTCGGAATCTAGCCCGTCAAACTGCATTTAGGATCTGAGTTTGGTTTGGGATAGCGGAGCTGTCCATAACTATGTGTTCGTTCCGTAGCTTGAGATCAACCAGGGGGCGGATTCTTTTGCCATCTGCTTTGGGTTGAACAAACATAGGAGCGGCACCTGGGGCTTCTGCCCGGTAGATGACTCCTCTTCTTTGTTGTTCGTTGATCCAATCACAAAGTGGGCTTTTGTATGCGTCAGGAATACAGTAGGTGGGTTGGTTTTTGAGATTGGAGGGGTCTCGGAGGCGGATGTGGTGGTTCACCTCCCTCATAGGCGGTAGTTCTTCGGGTATTTGATCAGGGAAAACATCAGAGTATTCATCCAATAGTTTTTGGGTAGTTGCTTCACAGACTGCGGCTCGGTACTCTCCGCTTGTTGGCTTGCATGAGACTCTGACCTTCTGGTCTGGGAAATCGATGGTTGATTCCCCACATCTGATTATAGCTTTGTGGCAGTTCAGGAATGGCATGCCTATTAGGGCATCGTATTTGGCTAAATTTCCAATCAGCATTTCCTAAGGGGGTAGTATAGCAGAACCAAGTCGAATGGTGGCACTACAGGTTTTATGGCTTGTGGATCGTGATCCTTTTACTGCCATATTGACTGGTATGGGTTGGTTAAGGTCTCGGGTTGGGAGTCCATGGACGGAGACAAAGGCATTACTGATCATATCTCTTCCGATTGCACCAGTGTCAAATAGGACTCGAGCCCTTTTGCCATTGATCAGGATAGTACCTTCCAGAGCGGTGTGTGCTTTGAATGTAGCCGGAGGTCGAACACTGTTGCATTCCACATTGATATATCCGATATGGATCTCTTCATATTTACTGGATTGGGCCTTATCGCTTTCAACATTGTTGGCCGATGTTTCTTGCTTAATTGCCTTTCCTTTTCCTTTCTTCGTAGGACAGTTCTTTGCCATGTGTCCTGTTTTTCCACATTCAAAACATTCTCCTTTTTGCCGTCTCGATTCTTTGGAGGATTTTGTTTTCTTCTTGAAAACCCGTGGGGTATCGTCTTCAGAGTTGCTGGAGGCTTTGTGTTGTGGCTGGCTGTTCCTACTAGAGGATGTCTGTGTTTTGTAGGCCTTGGTCTCATGGAGAATGGCGTCCTTTCGTTCTGCTCTTGCAATTATTACTGCAATATCATCGCTGTCTTCCTCGAGTGGTTCTACTTCTCGCCGGAGGGTAGGGTGCATGGTGTCGTAGAATCGTCGCTTCAGGATGTATTTGGAGATACTTCCTCTCTCCATCCGGTCCTTATACATTATTAGGTCCGTAGCCACATCGGTGATTCGCTTGACATGCATTCCGTTAACTTGCTGGAGCTGGGTTGAATTGATGTTGTATCAGGAGCGTTGTTGGTTATAGAGGATTGGAATCGTCCTTTCAGGTAATCGAGAACTGTAGATCCTCTTAATCTTACGTTCCCGCCGAAATCCTTATAGCATTGGTGGTATGCGTCGGTTGCCTTTCCTTCACAGAATGATCCAATGATAAGTCCGGTTGTAGGATCTTCCACATCTTTTCCTTGTAAGAGTAGGAAGTGTGAGAGTTCTGTTGCCCATCGTTCAAAGGCTTCAGGTTTGAGGTCTTTTCCTTCTCCTGTGAACTTTGCTGGGAGGTGGAGTTTAAACTTAGGGGGTTCAAATGCTGCGGGTACCTCCTCTTCTTCAGGCCTTGCCCTAGATTTCCCTCCTCCTGAAGGCCCTCCTCCTGTGCTAGCCATATCTGATTCGCTACTAGATTCGGGGTCGATTGGAGGTTCAAAGGAAGGCTTCTTTGCTGGGGTAGAAGGGAATTCTCCTGGAGGTTGTGTATCTTCCATGTTTGCAGGATCGCCCGGCTCTTTAGCAGAGCGCTGGGGTTGTTTCTTTCTTGTTAGGTCTTGCCGTGGGATTTGCTTCCCACTCCTGGTCGTTAAAGACTCTATCTTGGGTTTGAGATGAAGCCGAATGTGCTGTGATTCTGCCGCTTCTCTCCGCTAGCGTTCTCAGGTGGATATCGATAGGTTGATCAGGCCTAAATCCCGGGACAGGTTCTTAACCACTTGCTGAGGTTAAAAAAATGTAACGTGTTCGCAAGGTGCTAATCACGTTATCGGTAAAGGTACGATAGTTGGCAGGTGGCCTGCTCTTCCAGAGAGGAGGCGAGAGCTGAGAACTAAAGGAGGCTTCAAGGGTGTACTGAGGAACAAAGAAGTAACCGTTCAACCAAGTATATTGAAATACTGTCTGTCGAAGTCTGCCTTTTCTATCTTAGAAATAGGCAGTCTTTAAATACACAAATCTGTTCATGTCTAGCATGAACGAAACTAATCAAAGGTATCAAGCAATACACTTTGGTAAAACTTCTTAAGTATTAAAGCGATACTTAAAACAAAACATAAAACAAAACCAAGTATCAAAGGATACTTAAAACAAACCAATAACCGAGTACCCGTACCGGTTACAAGACAAGTCTACCTAGCAGATGGAAAGCCAAGCACAATGGGTCCTATAACCCATACAGTGACAGTACCTATGAACATTGACAGCCATAGGGAAATGGCAACCTTTCAGGTACCAGATCTCAAGAACCATAAGATAGTCCTAGGAATGCCATGGTTATGAAAATATAAGCGGACGATAGATTGGAACGAGAATAAGATGACCTTCATCAGCGAACTGTGTACTTCATGATGTCTCAATGGTGCACCTGTAGTCTACTCAATACCGATACAGGAAGCGGAAGAAGAATCTTAGCATGCAAAGTTCGCCGAGATGCGGCAAGATAAGAGAGTCCGGATACAAAAACTGGACCCAGAGGCCAAAATGCCTACCAAGGGTTCGAAAGGGGCAGCAGGACACGACCTGTATGCCAATGAAGGAATCAAGATACCTACCAATGGGCAAGTAAGGATAGAGACAGGAATAGCCATCAGACTACCAGAAGGCATCTATGGACGGATGGTACCCCACAGTGGTCTAGCAGTCAAACATCGACTCATGACCACGGCAGGGATAATTGACGTCGACTATACTGGTGAAATCAAAGTGGTCTTAGCCAACCTGGCTCAAGAGAACTACGAAGTCCAGAAAGGCAATCACATTGCACGGTTGATCATTGAAAAACTCAACAAAGAGGATCAGCACAAAGTAGATCTACTGGAAGAAACCACAAGAGGAGACAAGGGATTTGGAAGCACAGACCAAAACCCGCCCGATACAACAAAAAGAATTGAGATCAAAGAGATTACAGTACAAGCCTTTAGACGGTACTATTGAAGAGGAGATACAACAGGAATTCTCAAATGGACATACAAAGACGAAAAAGTGGTGCTAGCGAAAATCAACATCAGCATGGAACTAGCAATTCAAGACAAGAAATACCTAAGCAAAAAAAAATAGAAAGAATTGATTCTAAAGGAAAATCATCAATTCACGAACCTATTCCGAGAAGAGGAAGCTACAGAGCTACCACCTCGAAGACCAAGAATCGATTACGAAATTCAGCTGGACAAAGATGAGAAAACTGGAAAAACAAAAGAGATTCCCTACAAGAAGTTATACCCACTAGGAGAAGCGGAGCTCGAAGAACTTAGGAAGTACATTGAGCGAAACCTAAAGTGAGGATGGATTAGAGACTCCTTTGCATCAGGAGGATCTCCAATACTATTCATCAAAAAGCAAGATCAAAAAATGAGACTCTGTGTAGACTACAGAGCTCTCCATTCAGTTACCAAGAAAGATCGATATCCACTACCCTTAATTAGAGAGGTACTAGATAGACTACGGTCAGTAAAATACTTCACCAAGCTTGACATCAAGGACATATACCGCAATATACACATCAAGGTAGGAGACGAATGGAAGACAACATTTGCCTCGAGATACGGAATGTTCGAATACTTGGTTATACCTTTTGGACTAACCAATGCACTGGCTTCATTCCAAAGATGGATCAACAGGGTACTCAATATATACCTGGACATATGTTGTATCGTATACTGGGATGACATACTCATCTACTCGGAAAACATGCAATAATACCAGAACGATATCAGCGGTATCATGGCCACAATACCGGGATCGGGAATGAAGATCAAACCAATACAATTCGAATTCCATAAAGAAGAAACAGAATACCTGGAATTTATCATCAATCGAAGTGGGGTCAAGGTCAACCCAGTCAAAACAGCACCAATATGGGATTGGGCCAAACCAAACAACAAAACAGATGTCCAATGCTTTATGGGATTCTGCAACTTTTATATAAGATTCATAGAGGGATTTAGCAGGCCTGCAAAACCACTCTATAACCTAACAAAGAAAGATAAGAAATGGGAATAGGGAGAAATGGAACAGAAAGCATATGATACAATACGAAAGCATTTAACATCGGCACCTATATTGGTTGATTTCGACCCAAACCGAAGGACAATGATCGAAACGGACACCGCAAAATATGTGTGCTCAGGCATACTATCACAATAATGCGAAGACGTAAAATGGAGGCCAGTGTCTTACCGATCCAAGATAAGGACCCCTGCAGAGTGCAACTACGATGTTGCGAACAAAGAACTATTAGTGATAGTTCAAGTATTAAAGGAAAAAGGAGATGAAAGGAATTGCTCTGGGTTTATGCCAATGGGAGGATGAAAACATGTGGTACAACAGAAAACAATAGATTCCAGAAAAAGAAGAGATAAGGACAGACATCATATGATAACACCACAATATCTGAATGGCACGTCATGGAGGAACGGCTAAAACTACCTAATTCATCACAAGGTCATTCTATTGGCCAGGACAGCACGAAGATGTCAAACGAGATGTCAAAAACTGTAACATATGCCAAAGGACGAAAACGGCTAAACATGCACTATATGGATTACTGAAATCAAACTAAGTTCCCGAATGACCATGGGAAACAATTACTATGGATTTCATCACAGACCTACCGGCATCGGAAAATTGCGATAGCATCTTGGTCATGGTGGATCGTCTGACCAAAATAAGTCATTTCATTCCAGTCAGAACAGCTATCAACACGAGGAATTTTATACAAACATTCTTCTGAGAAGTCTTCCAACTTCATGGCCTCCCAAAGAATATCATTACCGATCGAGGAATACTATTCACATCAGGACTATAGAAGAAAGTAACAGGAGATATGGTGATAAAAAATAGGCTGAGCACAGCATTTCACGAGCAAATAGATGGACAAATGGAATGGGTAAACGCGATACTCGAACAACATTTACGAGCCTACGTCCATTACCAACAAGATGATTTTGTACAAACTGCTATCTATGGCTGAATTCGCATACAACAAGGAAAAACAAGAAACTATCGGCACGACACCCTTCTTCGCGAATTACCCACAATATCTACAAAGTCCAACCACATATCATACGATTAATAGTATAATACCAGACAAAACAGATATGGGAAAACTACAGGAGACATTACAATACGAAATGAGTGAAGCACAACAATGGTAAAACGTATAATAAGATATACACCAAAGACGTGATCCAAACATACAACTGGGAGATATGGTATGGCTAATATTACGCAATATCCATACAACACGACCATCAAAGAAATTGAGCTACAAGAAAATCGAACTATTCAGGATACTGAAAAGGGTAGGCAGCCAAGCTTATAAACTCAACCTTCCACTCACGATGCGAATACACAACACATTCTACATCTTACACCACGAATTACACAATGATAATAAGTTTCTCTTACAAATAATTATTCCTCCTCCTCCAATCGAACTCGACGGAGAACCATAATACAAGGTCAATGAAATAGTCGATTCTCCCTTCTTCCACCGTCACCTCCAATAACGCGCAAGTGGACGGAATATTCGCCCGAATACGATAAAACTTGGTACTTCGCATACAACTTCGAACACGTACAAGATGCCATCTCAACCTTCCACCAGTAATACCAAGGCAAGCCCAGCCCAGGTAACGATCATGTTCAACCAAGACAAAGGCAAGGGAAATGCTTCCACGCTATTGCAACAACATCAGGGCTGGGGCGATAGCCTCAGCCAAACCACACTGACCAGTCCTGAATATTCATTCATGGGACCGACCGACGAAGAACTCAGGGAAAGGGAAAAACAAGCACAGTATAACGCCATATCATGGTCGGTATGCTACGATGATGGATGTCCCACACACTACGGGGACAAGGAAAATTCGGGATAGTTCCCAAGAGAATACAAAAAGTTCAGTCCGCGCCCAGACCATGTTCTAAAGCACTGGAAACAGTGCTTCAACACCAGGTGCAAGATGCACAGGATGAAGAAAATCTCTACAGGATACTATCTGCAGAAGGATGGGACAAAGACAGAGTTGGAAGGAAAAGATGCCACGGTATGGCAGAGAGCTAGGGCCTCGAGGATGAGGCCCAGGGAGGGGGGAGCTCAAAACTCCTCAACGGAAATGGAACTGGATGTCAGGAGCCTATACAGGCAACTCCGAGGACTCCAGGAACAACTTGGTCTGGCTGAAGCCACAATTTCTGCAAATGACAAAACGATCGCAGAGCTATGACAGCTGAACAATGTTCAGAGGCATACGATCGAGATGGCAAACCTCACCTTGGAAATGGTAAGGGTAAGATGGAGGGAAGCGAACGACAAGTTCAATAGGCTTTGGAGGTCCAGGCACTCAGCAGGACAGAAACTATTGAAGCTTGGAAAAAGAGCCTGATAGGACTCAGGCTTAGGTGGAGAGGAGCTAATGTCATGAATGTACCTTGGCGAGGAAAAGGTTTTCACATGACACATGGTTATGAGTCACAGGTATGTTATTGTTTCACATATATGACTCATTCAAGTCATATGATTTGTTATGTGTAGGATTTGTGATGCTTTCGCACATGCCTCAAATATGAGTCATAGGACGTGCGCATGACAAGTATGCCTTACAAGTATGCCTTGCGGGTATGCCTTGCACATATGATTTCTGTTTCGCACATGACCTCATTATGAGGTCATGGGTTTCACGCATATGACTCAGTCAAGTCATCTGACTTGTTTATTGTATTATGATTAGTTTATGAGTTTTGGCACATAATCTCGCTATGAGGTCATGGGTTTTGAGCATGTGACCACTTTGGTCACATGACTAGTTTGTTATGATTTGGTTTTGCACATGTGACCACTTTGGGTCACATGACTACAGGCGGGAAGAATTCTATAAAAGGAGGCCGATTCGGCCGAGGGGGATAGGTTCTTCACGCTTCGTTCTAAGTACTTTTCCTCCTTCTTTCACCCCGTATCAGTAGTGAAGGTTCGGTGTCAATCCAATCAGAGTCCTTGATTTCTATCTCACAATAGGCTTCAAGTTTTTAACTTCGAATACCTTTCAGGGACTTTATTGTTATACCTCCTCCTACGTTTGCTGGAACTCTTTTCTTCCTTCTATTGATTCTTTCGGTTGATCACTACGGTCACCTCCTCATGGTCGCAATGGCTAAGCGAGTCTCTGCCCCCTCTGCCATATCTGCTTTATGTTCGTCAGTGGTTCTGTCTCATGCCGTCAAGAAGAACTTCGCCCTAGAGGCCGAAGTCTCTCGCCTTCGGCATCACATCTCCATCCTTTCTCAGCGATTTCATTGCGCTGAGAAAGAGATATCTGCCTTGTTGGCTACCCTCAAGAATGAACATGCTAGTAATCGCGGTTATCTCACAATGTTGGCGGCTAAAGTTTCCACGGTTATCTCCATTTCGCCTGCCCCCTCAGTCACTTCGGTTACTACTGTGATCTCAGTTGGGTGGGGTGGGCTAGACTCTGAGAGTTCTCAGGGTCTAGCAGAGGAGCTCCCTGGGGGGAATGTTGTACTGCTGGTTATCTCGGCCCCTCCTGCAGCTTCGGTTGAAGTTGGTGGTATGGATGGCCCAGTTCCTGATTCATTGGAGCTGGTTGAGGCTCTTGCTCCTGGTTTGGGTGGAGTGGATCCTGGTATGGTGACACCAGCCGCGGTGGTATCACTCCCTTCAGGGGGGCAGGTCCCTGAGTCCTCTGGGGTTGAGCCTGTGGCTGGTTGGGGTAACGCTTCTGGTGGCGTCCCTCCTGTGGCGGTGGGTGGTAATGAGGGTCACTCGTTCACTCCTGTTACTAGACCTGCACCTGGGGGTGGGAAGCGGAAAAAAACACAATGTGCCGGGTCAAACAAGACCAGATCTCACCAGTGCCACTTGTCCCCAACTCAGAAGGGTCATCACCTTCACCAGTTCGCTACCGCAAACCAGCTACTACAGAGTCCGCGGCGGGTTTGCCGCCTGAGGAGCGTGCTAAGGAGTTAGAGGAAGAGTTAAATACCTGGGCTTATTCGGTCAAGTGACAGCGGCTTGGGGACTATTTCGTTCTGGCTGCTTCCGTCGAGGTTTTTGGGCTACACTGCCACTGTGGTGCCCTCCTGATTCTCTACAATCGTTCGTACCCCCTCAGCTAGGTAGCCTTTCGTCCTGCAAGTCGGCTTTCCCTCAGATCTACCCACTTGGGAGTTGGGTGTTTCTTTTGTTTGGGAATGGGAACAGGTACCAGGGTGGTCAATGGGGTGTCCCGGAATCATTAAGTGGGAGCACTCAGATGGGTATCTACTGTGGAGGAGGTTTTTAAGGGGTCACATTCAGGTAGCAGTAGTGGAACTTTTGTATTTTGGACAAGTAACTTGACTGGCGGGTAAGCTGGGCTGAGGAGGACTTTTCTTTACCGTTGATGGCTTTGTATTTAGTGTTCATGTTAGGACATAGCACAGGCATGTTTGAGGTACAGGATTAGAGATTTAGTTAGTTCGTAGTTAGTGGTATCCAGGATGTGACAACCTGGGGGCCCAGCCCTGGGGTCCATTGTATGCTAGTATTGGCGGTACGAGTTTAAATAAAATTGTATTGAATTCTAAGTACTTTTCCTCCTTATTACTTGAACGAATCTAAAATACTTTTATGATCTTTATCTTTATTGAAACGATATCATTACGCCAAGAAGAACTCTTCAGCAGAAGAGTTAGAGAAAACCTACCATAGGCGTTTCCGATAGAAGATAAAGGTCTTGCACTATCAGTAACGTAGGCAGAGGCCTAGTGCTATCGTAAGACAAAGAAAGCTGGAGAAAAAGAAGAGAAGTATCGTTCCCCATTGCCAAGAACTAACTATCCGAGCAGGGATCGTTATATAATGTCACAAATGTAGCTTGGCATAGAAAATGTTTTCATATAACGCATGATTATGAGTCATAGGTATGTTAATGTTTTGTACATATGACCACTTTGGTCATATGACTTGTTTATGTCATAATTTTTTATGTTTTGTGCATAACTTAATTATGAGTCATGGGACGTACACCTGGCGAGTGTGCCTTACAAGTATGCCTTGCAGGTATGCCTTGAGCCTATGGTTTATGTTTTGCATATGACCTCATTATGAGGTCATGGGTCTCGTGCAAATAACCTTTTTAGATCATCTGACTTGTTTATTACATTATGACTGGTTTATAAGTTTTCGCACATGACCTTGCTATGAGGTCATGTGATTTACACATGTGACCACTTTGGTCATATGACTGGTTTGTTATGATTTGGTTTCGCACATGTGACCACTTGAGGTCATATGACTTGGAGCAAAGAGAGCACTATATAAGGATGCCTGTACGGTCGAGGAGGATAGGCTCTTCACACTTTGTTCTACATACTTTTCTTACTTATTACATTAACGAATATAAAACATTGTTATACTCTTTATCATTATCATGACCTTTATTATTATTACGTCAAGAAAGCTCTTCAAGATGAGTTAGAGAAAGCTTACAGTAGGCATTCCCGATAGAAGGCATTGGTCTTGTACTATGGATAACGTAGGCAGAGATTTAGTGCTATTGTAAGGCTCGAACAAGAAAGACAAAGTGTAGTATCATTCCCTGTCGCCAAGAACTCACCATCCAAAAGGGGATTGTTACATAACCTCCTATACTACTTCCAACTTCAAAGTTGTATTACTCTATCAGATCTGGTCCAATTTCCACAAAATCACCAGGAGACTATTCTCCTGGTTCTCCTCTACCCTCCTTTACATCCTACAGACAATTTCTGGTCAACTAGATGGTGGGAGCATATATGGTGTTACAGGAGCATCTCTGCCAGTAGACTTTTACTAGACTGATAGCAACTGTCCAGGCAGTAGCCCATGATGCTAGGGACTTATAACAAGATAGGAGGGGCGTGTTAGCCACGATACCTCCAAGTTACAGCTTGCTCAGAGCTTAACTGGTTGTGCGGGAGTGATCTGCACAACCTGAGATTTGAACATCCTATGTAATTTTATGTGATAAATAATTTAGTAACTTCTCCTGAAGTCCTATCTAACAAGTTACTTTTAAGGTAGTGTAACTTGGCTCTCTAGCAGGTTAACTCAGGGCTTACGGTAGGATAACTCTGGTTTGAAGGTAGGGTAGCTCTACACAGACTTACTGTCAAGCAATTCAGGGTAACTACTGCTCCTCACTAGTACCTATGAACTTCTTAGTATAGTATAACATGTCCAACTGATGTACCTAACTAACACTACCTCTACTCAGTAGACTTTGGGCAACCACTGTCTACCACTATTCCTATTGTGATAATCTCTTGATACTGGTATTGGTATAGGTTTGGCTAACTCTAATAGTACTCTGTAGAGTCTCGTTACAGATATCTTTGGCCTAGGCTATAAGTAATAGATCATTTTTATACAAAGATATAATATTGAATATTAGAGGTTTTCTATGATGAGCCAATACATTCTCATCCACCCTATAATAATTAGAAGAGTTTAGAACTCTCAGCAAGTACAACTAAAGAAGCCAATAGACTTAGTGTTATGTTACAACTAGGCTAAGGAATTTTTCATGGTTGCGGGAATTATTACCAATACCAGATAAACAACTAATACTCTATTGCCTAGAACAATCAGGAGTTACCAATCAAGAGATGATCTGTCAATCTGGTAGAATAGCTTTCTATGAAATATTAGGAAGTGATTCAGAGATTATTCATCAGTTGGATCAGCAGTTATGGAGGTTTAAAGTTAGTGACCTAATATGATTGCATCATTGACTACTTCTGCAGACACAATTCGCAGATGAAACTAATCATTTTATCCATACAGGAGACAATTGGAGCCAATACAGCTTGACATGAGAACTATGCCATAAGTCTAAGAACTACAAAGTTCAGATAATTACAATTGGAAACTATACTGTTCCCTCATTGGTATAATAGTAATTACTGAAGAGGGCATGATAGTTTCCAGAGTCTCCTTGTATTTGCTCTTCTGGAGAATATCCAATATTATGAGTTATAGTTAAAGAGGTACATAATTTGTATGAGAGATAGATGTAGTCTGTAACCGGTATGAGTGCTTGGTTATTGGTTTTGTTTTATGTTTTGTTTTAAGTATCGTTTGATACTTGGTTTGTTTTAAAGTATCGTTTGATACTTGGTTTGTTTTAAGTATCGTTTGATACTTGGTTTTGTTTTATGTTTTGTTTTAAGTATCACTTTGATACTTGGTTTGTTTTAAGTATCGTTTGATACTTGGTTTTGTTTTATGTATTGTTTTAAGTATCGCTTTGATACTTAAGGAGTTTTACCAAAGAGTATCAATTGATACCTTTGATTAGTTTCGTTCATGCTAGACATGAACAGATTTGTGTATTTAAAGACCGCCTGTTTCTACGATAGAAAAGGCAGACTTCGACAGACAGTATTTCAATATACTTGGTTGAACGGTTACTTCTTTGTTCCCCTGTACACCCTCGAAGCCTCCTTTAGTTCTCAGCTCTCGCCTCCTCTCTGAAAGAGCAGGCCACCTGCCAACTATCGTATCTATTACCGATAACGTGATTAGCACCTTGCGAACACGTTACATAGTCTGTAAATACTCAGATGTGGAATATATATATCAAACTACCTTCTGAGCTTTTAGATATTATCAAGTAACAGAGAAGAGATCTTAACAATATAATATTGTTTTTACAATTCTATATTCCTTTATGTGGTTCTTAGTAGTCATAAACGAATTGAGCACACCTTGGATGTTCTTAGACAAATCTCCATCTACAGAAACAAATCTCAATCAACCTAGACAACTCTGAGTCTATACGGGTTGTCTTCACCTAACAGCAATTGAACTCTCCTGTGCAACATCAATGACTGCACATTCTATCGAAGTGATATCTTTTCGTACTCTCCCCCCTACCAGAATCCTCTTATTTGTACATAATTCTTTCCTGACAAGCTGCATTTTGAAGACTAATTGCACGAGGTATGGTGGTTTGAAGAAGGTAGGGTGGTTGCAATCAATGTCATTACTCAAACATGGTCGCACTTTATCCCTTGGACGGTGTGAAACAGTAAAATTTGGACCATGCTGCACTAGTCTGAAAAGGTATACTTGGCACTTATAAATGCACCGAGTGATATCAAATGATGGCGGTTGCAAGCAAGCGAGCAACTCAGTCAACAAACAGCTCCGTGAGCCAGAAACCCAGGTAGATACCACTATTATACATGATATTAAAGTAATAAAAACACAAAAGATAGAGAAAACAAATACAGCTTTAACCCTGTTGACTGAATATCTGTTTATGTCAAATCGTAAAACAGCTCTCACAAAGGAAAATCTCACCGCCCCGCCCCGTACACCCAGACTGTATTCGTGGTGCTCAAACTCCTTTCTGCTTCATTCCTCTTAAAGTAAATAGACACACAGTACATGCAATGCAGGAATCTGGACCTTTTATAAATGAAAGTCTATGGTCACTTTTATTGCCAACTAGTGGTGGAAGAGAGGTGTGGTGTTGCAGCTTGCTATATCGAGGGGAGGAAGTCTTCCGAGCATAGTAGGACTTTCCTGGCTGAAGCTGCCTTTGACTGTATTTTTTAATAATGGACTCGGTAAGCACTTGACAAAAAGTACGTGATGAACCAAGCTGGTAGATATGGGAAAAAGAAGGAAGATGAGAGAGTAATAGGTAGGAGTTAATAACCATTGTATCTAAAAGCCAGTAGAAAATGAGAGGCCAGTTTCGTAGGCATTTTAATTGCGTAAAATAGTAACTCCAATATTGATCTGCTAGATCTACTCCTACCTTATACTGGTTGTAGTCATTGGTGATAACTGGGATGGGAACCTTAACCCGTTTAAGTGGACCAAAAGCGCGACGGATAGCAGGACCATTACTACTAGTCTGCCGAGGTTTCTTCCGCTCTGAGATTATCTTGTCTTGGAGCATGTGAATAGTACTTAAGAAATAAACAGCACTGTTATTCTGCCATTAGACCACAAGGACTTTGCCTGAGGAATCAGTAATTCCACCAGAGACTTCATTCTATGGAATAATTTTCTGCTTGTCATGAAGCTCTTGGGGAAAAGCTGACTGGGTAACTCTTGCTGTACTACAAGTTCCAATTCCTAAATCCCTGAGCTTTGCTAGCAGTTGCTGTGAGGTGAAGTAGTTGTCCATATAGATATTGAAATGTGATCCAGAATTATAGGACAGACTGTGGGCAAGCTGGAACACAGTTGAACCAGTACGGGTAAGGTCTTTTTCCAAAATCACTCCCGTAAATGAATCTGATCGTGATGCGAAGATCTAGTTATAGGTATACCCTATATCACATAAGGCAAACACCTTATAGCCCTCAGTGATTGGCTTACTTGGCATGCGGTACGTATGGTGGCTGTGGCCTCCAAATCTTATCATCATTTCGTCGATTGTAACATTGGAAGCAGGAAAATAGAAGTGTTGAGATCGAGATTGAATCATCGTATTTAGTGGCTCAAGCTTCTGAAACCACTCTGCACATGACAGTGGCAACTTTGGGTCTGATATATGTAGGTATCGCTTTATTTGAGTGAAGCGTTCCTGGCTTATCACACGCATTATTCTTCCTTCTCCTCTCCAGCTCTTGGCCCAAAACCCCCTACTTCCACTCTCTCTCTGCGCTCCCATATAGATTAAGAGAGCCGAAAACACCTGGATTTCAGCTTCAGTTACTTTCCTCCATGGACGACACCAGCATGAACACATTCCACCTTTAGCCTGCTCTGAACACCCTTGTCCTGCACCTTTCTCCTCTGCATATAAATTGGTACCATTAACTAATACATCCACTACTGCTGAATCCCAAAACAGCTCGAATACCCGTAAGCCATTGGCCTTGGTGTCCTTCCAAGGTAGCAAAGGCTATGCAATATGATCAATTCGAGGAGCAAGCGGGTGGTATGAGTGAGTTATCACTCGTTGGTGTATTTTGTTCTTTGGATCGGCACCGTAAAACGAATTAGGGGAGAGAGAAGAATGAGGTTCTCGTAGTTTATTTGGCATCTCTGATATTGTATAGGCTTCTGGTGCTGAACTTTGATTTTTTCCTTGCACCAATCTATGATCTCTGACATTGTCATCTACCAATGTGACCTTTCTTTATCCAGAATAGTGTCTTCTGTGCTAGGTATAGCGTGACATGGTCCGAATTTTACTGTTTCACACCGCCCAAGGGATAGGCCCGAGTGGGACAGTACTTTTGACAGGGCAGTTTATGTGAAATTTTTTTGAATGGTAGACTATGTCTCAGCCAAGGATGGCATCCGAATGGTATGCACAAGAATGCATAAAATAACACCTGATCGCTCATGGTTACAACGAGATCGAAAGGGTAAAAGTCCTTAGGTTGCTCACAAGTCACAGGGCAAATCTGACTAACCCATCTTCCACTTAGATAGAAATAGGAATCCTGTGAGCTACTTCTGCTGGACTTTCCCTTAGTCTACCCCGTGTCAAGGGATGAAGTACCAGTCCTCGGGTATGAGTGTAAATATTTACTTAGTATGGTATAATTGCCATAAAGTACTGGGCCGCAACAAAGGTACCAAGACCAGCCTCGGCCAAACATCGACTTATAGAGTACTCGAGTATACTGGAGTAGTTGGCAGATATGATTCTGGCATGCCTCTAGTAAGAGACTATTGATGGGGGTTGTTAGTTCGTCTCTCTATGTCAGGGGCTCTGTCAATAAAGTTTTGCGCTCCGAGTGTCCTTAGCACTGAGGGACAAAAAAAAAAGACTTAGCGCTCGGGGATGGATCATTTGGTAGTCAGCCACCAGGTTGTGGGCAACGATGCTCCCCACTATGGTGTGATTGCATGATCTGGGGGATCAAAAAAAGGATCCCAGAATACTCCGAAGAGGAATCTAAGGCACCACTTTTGGACCGCCGTGATGAAATATCAATCGAACATCATCTGTGCACAAAGAAAGAGAGGACACCAGAGGCTTATGAATTCACTTCCCTCCTAGTCTACAGGCCCAGGCCAAAAGAAAACAAGCTAAATCCATTAAGTAGGCTCCGAACTTCTCTCTGACCCACAACGCCCCCGGGTCCTGCCGCCGTCGTCATTTGTTCGGGAGAGGCAAAAGGAAAACTGAAACACAACCTCCGAAACCCAGAAAAGAATAAAAGAGAAACACCACGTTTTTGATTCGGGAGGCGGGGATCGTTTATTTGAGCTTCTTCTTGGGGCGAAGCTGATTGGTGTGTCCGCACTTCTTCTTGCGGCAGTTGGTGGCTCGGGGTGGCAGACGGGCCTAATACAAGTTAGTTAGCTTCATCCGCTATAATTTGTAGCCCAGAAGATACATACGTAGCACTTGCGGCAAATCATCTTCTCGCAGTTGTACTTCGAGGCGAGGGCTTTAAGGGAAGGCTCTATGATACCACCACGGAGACGGAGGACCAAGTGGAGAGTAGACTCCTAAAACACACAAATCGCGTCAGCCGGCTACCTCCACCAGCAAAAGCAAAATTTGCGGACACATACTTTTTGGATGTTGTAGTCCGAAAGGGTCCTTCCATCCTCTAGCTGCTTTCCGGCGAAGATCAAACGCTGCTGGTCTGGGGGGATTCCCTCCTTGTCCTCTATACTTCCACAAACACATTCTTAGCCTCCTCCCTTCCTTCGTTAAAACATCTAGGTGTCGGGAAACGTACGGATTTTGCTCTTGACATTGTCGATAGTGTCCGAGGACTCGACCTCCAGGGTGATGGTCTTGCCAGTCAAAGTCTTGACGAAGCTGTACAGTATGTCCCGCGGTTAGTTTTACCGTAATTTCTTGCAGAGCTGGATCCAGATTTTTTTGTAAAACACTCACATCTGCACTGCTTCATTTGTTAGCTTGCGTTCTATCAGGGCTTCTAGGATGCACGTACTCTTTGCTGTTTGTTGGGGGGTCGTTAGTTGGTGGAGGTTCGTGATCGCTACCTTCTAGTAAATTAGACGGTCGACTTGGGAAGTTTGAGTGGTCCGGAGTGCGGCGCCACGTGTAGGAAAGCAGTCACGGCTATCGGCCGTGAGTGAATACGGGCATTACCCGGCTTTCAAGTTGAGGATGGTCAGCTGACGACATAAACTTACCAGTATGATACGAGTACTGTAAATCTATGATATGATACTTGAGTTAATTTTTTTTCTAGGCATCAGGGCAAACGAGTTTAGTCTAGACTACTAATTTAGTACTAGTACCATACTATGATAAGCTTGGGCGTTTTGGGATATGGTGACTAAGCGAATACTGAGTACGGTACTATGAGATAAAATTCTGGCTAATGATTAAGTTGAATTGGTTGGGTTTTGCCCGGCACAGTGTGAGTGAACGCTCTGCAGATATCATAATATTATGATATCATACTTGTACTTTGATTAAGGATGCCGGGCATTGGGGGTCAGGTTATATGGTGCTTACAATCCAGCTTGGTACCTGCGGGACCTAATATTGGAGATCTAGGCGACGACATTGAGTACTCTGGATTTTGCGCCAATTTTCCTCTGGTTTTCATAGTTTGCTGTCTTCGTATAACTGGACTATCTAATACGCAAAAACGTCCTACTTTATATACAACTCAACCTTATTGATTTCGTAGCTTGCGGGTTGGACAGGCTGGTGGGAGTTGTAGCTAGAGGGTATCGATATAGATTAACGTAGATATATCCGCGATTCTATGATATCCTTGAATTGTTGCCCATGTACAAAAACAAATATCAGAGGTTGTGGCATATACCACTCCTGGGTCAATGACCGTGCCTCCATGCTCTAGGTAGATCGGAGAGCTATCTTATTTTTGGCGCCATATCGGGCTCTCCTTGAGATGTACCGGAACCTCACCCTTTGGTGTATCCGGAATGACTTTCTCGAGTTTCTATAATACGGAGATTTAGCATTCTAGCGTCCTAGCTCATAAAGATGGAGGGTAAGCTTACCAAGTTATTAAAGACACACTTGTTGTATGGCTTCTCTTCGGCTCTGCACGAAAAAAGCTTGTGGTTTGCCTGATCCAGACATTCCCAATGCGCTCTGAATTCCTTCAGACAGTATTTATTGATATCCTCAAGCCTACATCACATAGTTCAATTGGTTAAGCAGAACGTGAACAGGCCCGGATAAACGATACTTACACTGAGGAAGCACATCTGGTAACCTTTCTCCCCTCTCTTAAGCAATCAACTGGCCCCCTTCCCTTGGCTTCATGCTTGCAAAGCATGTAGTCCTCGTTATAATCCTTGCATCTCGCCCCGATGAAGTATGACGCCGATAGGAGCGGGGCGGATGTTGCACCCACTTCCTCAACCTTAGGGACGGAATCCGGTAGAGGGGTCGTATCTATCAAGACAGCGTGATGGAACCTATCCTCCTCATCAGTCTCACTCAGCTGCCGAAATTGGGGAAGACGAACTGTGGTTCTCGAGGAGAAGTCGACATGGCGAGTAAGGGGCAACTTGTTTCAAACTGTCAGGAACGCCGTGGGGACACTCTCTTCTCGCTTCAACAGGGAACGAGCAACCGGCTCATTTGCTGCTCAGCGGAATGCCCACTTTGATGAGTAAGCAAATTTGCTCCCCCCACAAACGCCAAACCCTAGAAGCGCCCTCTTTCCCACGCGTCGCCCTCGCGTAGGAGCCATTTTCGCTCCTATAGCTGCCCACACTCTTGCATCTCCCATCTGTTTTAGCTTCCCACTCTACTTCCCTCATCCACTTTTCCTTCCCCAAACACATCTCCACTATAGAGAATCATCGCGATCATGTCCCTCTTTGGCTCGACCTTTGGTCAGCCTCAGCAGCAGCAGCAGCAATCCCAAGGTGGCGGCCTTCCCGAACAGCCAGCTGCGCAACAACCACAACAGAGCGGAGGACTCTTTGGTGGCGCTCCTCAGCAGCAGCAGCAGAGCACAGGCGGTGGTTTATTTGGCAGCCAACAGCCGCAGCAGCAGCAGCAGCAAGGCGGGCTTTTCGGGAAACCTTCGGGGCTTTTCGGCCAACAGAGCACCCCAACAACCCAACAAGGAGGTGGCTTATTCGGAGGTGGTCAGTCTACTCAACAGAGCACTGGTGGCGGCCTCTTTGGTGGCGGCGGTGGCGGCGGTGGGCAACAGAGTGCGGGCGGAGGAATGTTTGGCAGTCAGCAGCAACAAGGTGGGCTATTCGGTGGCGGTCAGTCGAGTCAACCTACTGGAGGTGGGCTCTTCGGAGGACAGTCAACTCACCAACCCCAGCAACAGTTCGGCCAGCAGGGTGGATCACTGTTTGGCCAGTCGCGAACTGGGGGCGGCCTTTTCGGTCAGACGCCATCTCAACCTCAGCAGCAACAACAGGGTGAGCTATTTAGCAATTCAACTGCAAATCAAGGACAGCAGCAAGGATCCTATATGAATTCTACTATGGGCGGATATGGACAGCAATCTATGTTTCCTATGATGTCGCAGTCTATGCGGGTTCAACAACAGTGTACGTGCTGCGTCAATGCCCATCAGATGCTCCCAGCACTAATTTCATGATTGTAGCTGCAAATGTGATCGTCGATAAACTTGGCAGAATAAAAAATGCTTGGGATACAGGACATCCAGACTATGCCTTCAAATTTTATCTCTATAATCACGTTGGTGAAGATAGGGCAAATATGTACCAGAAACCTCCGGCTGATGATTTGGCGGAATGGGAGAAGGCCTGGGTCGAGAGACCCAATAAAGGGTGCGTTCTATTTTTATTATTTACGCTCCTGAAGAATTTGCTAACCCTGATATCTGTAGATCTGTTCCTGTCCTTGCCAAAGGTTTCAAGGACCTTGACTATCGTGTCAAGTCCCAAGAGCAACAAGTTAACCTGTTCCGACATCGCCTTCACGAGATTCAGGATAAACTAGCTGCCCTTCAAAGCCGCCATGATTTGATGACAAGTATCAGACTCGAAGATTGCCGTCGTCGACATACTGCCCTTTCCCGGAGGGCCCTATCTCTGGCAGCCAAGGTTCAGGTAATGAAGAACAGGGGCTATGCTCTTCAGCCCGAAGAAGAGCAATTGAAAAAGCGTCTAGAAGCCCTCTCAAGGGCTGTGTGGGATCCAGCAGTGAGGGGCAGAGTGAACGAGATTTGGGCTAGAATGATGGTTGTTAGTGAGCAGGCGCGCATGATGGAGGCTACTGTTGGCAAGGTCGAAATTGTTTGGGATGAAAAACAATTACAAACTGCCGGAAAGGTTTGTCTTCTCATCAGGCGTTCCACACTATATGGATGGCTAATGGTATGGAATAGCTTTTGCAAACCAATGCGGCGGGCTTGGAACACCTCAATAAGGAAGTCAGAGACATTGAGAAGGCATTTGACCAATGGGAAGAAGAACAAAAATCTCGACCTCGGGGATTCTAGTCCCCTGCCTTTTGGAGCCCTGTTGAGAGTGATAATATCTGGTGGCTTTTTCTTTTCTTTTTCGATCAACTATTGCCTGGGTTTCAACCTTATCTTCGCAACTCCTTTCCAATGAGCGGGTATTAATGATATCTGTTTCGAAAAAAATGTATGATAGATGTGCAGCAATTTTATTTTCCTCAGTGGGGGACGACTTGCTGGAGATGTACAAATAATACAAAGCGCTTCGCCCTCAATGATGATTTATACTTCTACCCCTTAACCCATAGCCTCTCGGATTAAACATGTACAATGAAAAAATCGTTGGATACATATATCATGTGTGATGCAGGCACTTTCTAAAGGAAGCTCTTAACGTAATCAACAACGAAGGGTGCTAAATCACAATTAGTACTCTTGAAGCGACCTGTCTCACCGAAGGCAAACATACACAAGTAGAGAAGGATACAAGTCTTAACAGCCCCTTGAATGGCGTTTTTTGCTTCTCGTTCTTGCTCTCTGATTTCCGCCGCTGATGGTGGTGGGGGGCCGACTGAAGGAATTCATTAGCAAGTCGATAGGCTTCTTGGGATCATTTAATAATGGTGGTACCTCCGAACATGTTTTGGTGGATTCTGGGCGATGTCCGTTAGGTGTTGATGATTGAAGTTGGATGGAGAAAGGCTGCAAACAAATGTTTTATCATACGGTAAGCCCTTTTCTATCTGATTTGCATGTGAGTCAAATGTGTCTTGGCATTGAACATGCTTTCTTTGTATGATAAAAGCGCCAAGGTTTTGCGCGAAAGTTGGATACAAAGACCCTGCAGTGACAAACCTCAACTCACAACAACTACATCGCCCACCCACCCCACCATCCGTGAGTATATTTCTTTCAACTCCGTTAAAGCCCCACTTGGTCCCGCTTCCATTCTCACTGTCCTGTGGAAATAGCTGCAGACACTCTAATGTCGGAACTCGAACTCCTTGAACATCGCGGCTCGCCGCCCCCCAATGCCCTTACGGAGGAGAACCTCAACACCCTGAGCCCTGCCCATGAGGAGGCTTCGAAGGCATCGGACAATGAATCCGTTCTTTCCGATATTGACGAAGGAATCTTCCAAGAGTTTGACGACTCCCTCATCGGCAGGATTGTGCCCATCGACGAGGAAACCGTTCACACTATTGGAAAGTACAAAAAGAAGCTTGATCCAAATCAACTCGCAGAGAAGTCTGGCAAAAAGGAGAAGAGGAGACGGGATATTAAGAGGAGAAGGGACGATGTTGAAGAACGCACTGGCGAGTCGGAGCCGCAAGAACAGGAGCTGACTGCTGAAGAGAGTGGGTGTTTCCAATAGTTTGCTTTACCTATCGTCGCTGACATATTACGTAGAAGCAAGGAGGGAGCTTGACCAGCGCATGGATGCTGCCCTAAAGGGTCCCAAGAAGAAGAAGAAGAAGGGTGAAGTATGTTTAATTGTGACCCGGTGCCCTGGAATCGCTCTAATTATTTTGGGTATAGGATCTTGAGGAAATGAACGACGACTTGATCATTGCTTTGAAACAACGTATGATTGACGCCGCAAACCGTGACCAGGAGGCGATCGTCAACGGTCAACAAGCTGTGCATAAGTTGGCGATGCTTGAAGAGGTTAAGGACATTCTCCAACGCCCAAATCTTATGGCGACTGCAATGGACAATAATCTCTTGGAGGCTATGAAGAGATGGTTAGAACCTCTTCCTAATAAGGCTCTTCCAGCATACGGCATCCAAAAAGTCATGTTTGAGATTATGGGCAAGATGAAGATCACTACCGACTACCTTCGTGAGAGCGGTATTGGGAAAGTTGTCGTGTTCTACACCAAGGACAAGAGGCCTCAGTTACATATCAAGCGCGAAGCCAATAGATTGGTTAGAGACTGGTCTCGTCCTATCTTGGGCAGAAGCGACGACTACCATTCTAGAGAAATCCCCATGGCTCATAACGGGCTCGTATACCCGACCCGAGATCCTCACTCAAGTGTTTGCTAATTTACATATTTTTTTAGTGACTCTCGCCTTCCCCGTCTCAAGCAGCGCGGCGATAATGAGGAAGCCAACCCTCTCGCACCTCCTGATCGTAATAAGAACCGCACTCGCGTTCCTCAAGCCATGCCTCGCTCATACGAGATCGCTCCTGCCAGCCGTGTCGTCCAAGGACACAATGCATACGCCAGACCTATCGGCGCAGCAGGGGACGATATCATCCGTCGTATGAAAGCTAAGAAGCAAGCGGCTAATAAGGGGAAAAAGAGCGGTATGATCATCGGTTAGGTAATTGGCGGGGCGTTTGGGGAAACGGATTTGGCTTTTTTCTTTCTTTTTTTTTGTTACATTTTGTTCCGTTCTTTTCACTTTTTTTCTTCTCTACCTCGTTTTACTTTACCCTCCATGTCTTCATAACTTTGTCAGGTGGGGGATTTCCCAATTTTCTAAAAATCGGGCTTCTGTTTCTTAGGTGGCTACCAAGGTTAGAATGTATTTCATTACAGGCATCTGTTGTTTCTTGTATCAATGGCTACCCTAGTTCCATTACGAAATTATCATTCATGTCAGTGCTGTGCGAGCACGATATCATAATATTATTATGAATGTTAGACTACTGGTACTCGAGCGCTGTGCTGGTTTGATATTCCCGCAATCTCCCATAAGCATTCAATGTAATCACGTGATATGAAGCCAATCTGTCACCCTATCGCATCTTAAACCTTGCCGTCGCCGCCCTTCGTTCCTTGAGAATATGTATCATAAACCAAAGCTCCCTCATTCATTCTCACCCTCACCCACCGACCTGAACAACCCACCCCTACTACAGCTACCTCACACACCCAAAGATCCCCAAAATGTTCTTCGGCCTAATGCCCCTGATCAAAAGTCCCCCCCTCTCCATCCCAACTCTAGCTCCCAACTAACAACCACCATAGTGACAATCCTAATGATAAACGCAATAGCGATCCTCTCCGAAGACCGATTCCTAGCAAGAAGTACTTTCCCCCTCACCGGTGAACTCTGCCACATTCGCTAACTGCTTTTGCACAGTCGGCTGGAGTACCGCCACCCCCATAGAACCACAATCATTCGGAATGCAGCAGCAGATCGTCGCGAACGAGAGCATTAAGGCTAAGACTATGAATTTGATTTCGGCGACGAGGACCTTGATGAGGAGTGAGTTCTTTTTCTTTCTTTCTTTCTTTCCTTCTGCGTTTGGGCGGGCGGTGGTACAGGGGGATGTGGGTTAATGCGGGTGGTCTGGGGGGATAGTACCGCTCATTGGGATTAATTCGCTGTTGATTGTTTATGAGCTTTTGCTCGGGTAGAGGGGGAGGGGTGCGGGAGCTACGGTGTTTACTAGGGTGGGATCGGAGGTGGTGGGTGCTAGACTACGGTCGGAGTGATGTCATAGATGGAAGGATGGAGTGTTGCTTTGTTTTGCTATAATGCATAGGGAATGAAATGGAAGGCTGCTGGAAGTTGCTTTCCTTGTCCTTCGGTTTCTTCCACGCTGCTGAGTGGGCTTTCGATTGTACTTGTACGATATGCTTGGAGTGCGTTCGTGGCCTTGATTGAAATATTGTCTCTATATCCAACGGTTGATCTAGAAGGTTCGGGGTGGTGAATTGTTTTTTTTGGGTAGCACTGTGCTGGTAAGGCTAATGGAAAAAGCCGGCTCGGGAGTTGGTGTCCTAGAAACTTGGCTGAACCGGGATTGGGCTTCGAGTGATAGCGGGTGAAGGTCATTATCTCTGGACCGGATTTAAAGGTGTTATCATAACCTCCCTCTATCATTGCCAGGAAGCGCTAATGTCACCTATTGATTTCTATCCCAAGCCCAAAGCCAATCTCCCAACATCACTTCAGCCTATCTCCCTTACCGTGCCCTTTTAAACGCTAACAAATCGTCCTCCCCCGTTACACCACCTCCCTCAAAACCTTCTCCACGGCAGCCTCTACCCTCTCTGCCCTCACACTCCTCGCCAACTCCTTCATAACCTTCCCGACGAAAAAGCTCGCAAGGCCCTTCCTCTTCTCCCCTCTCCCCCCCCCATCCTCTTGTAGCCCACGAAGCTGCACCAGAACACCAACGCTCCGCCCATCGTCATCATCGCTCGTCACGGTCCGGCGCACAATCTCCTCCAGCTCCGCTTCCGACAAGGCTTTTATCGCGAGATTCTCCTGCTCGATTATCTGCTCCACGGTTCTGGTTTCGCTGGGAGAGAATAGGGTTGTTGACAGGAGGGATTTCGCAGTAGCGGAGGTGATCTTGTTGGTTAGGAGGTGGGTGATTAGTGATGAGAGAGTGGTTGGTGTGAGGGGGTTAAGGGGCCAGGGGAGGGCATGGGTTGTTAGCGTTCCGCCGAGTCCGTGGATTAGCCTATGGGAAAGGGGGGATGTTAGAGTTGTGGGGTGGAAATTGGGGGGGGGGGGGTACCAGTTTCCAACTATTTTTCCGACTTCTTTGCCTTTCTTTTGTTTTGCTGTTTCGGCGGTTCCTAACGCGGTGGTGACCTTTTCGACGACGTCTTTGTAGTAGGATATTACCCCTACTTCTCCTTCGTCCCACATCATTAACGTTTGTGCATCCCTCACGTTTAAGTGATATCCCGTTCCCGTGAGCTGTTCGAGGACTTCATCAGGCAGCAGTGGCAACTCCTTCCTCACACTCTCTACAACCCCCGGCGCAATAACCACAGGACCCAGGTCTGGGTCAGGCATATACCTATAATCCACCCCCCTTTCCTTCCCTCTAAGCCTCTTCGTAGTCCCCTTCTCAACATCCCAACCCCTCGTCTCACCCTCGACCACCCCGCCGTTCTCCAAAATCCGCACCTGCCTCTCCACCTCAGCGGTTATCGCCTCCTCAACCAACTTCAGCGAGCTCAAATTCTTAATCTCGCAGCGCCGCCCAAGCTCCTGCACGCCCTTGGAGCGCACAGAAACGTTAACATCAGCGCGGAGCCCTCCCCACTCCATACCCACGACACAAGCCCCCACGGAACGCAGCGTAGCCTGCAACTTCTTCATAACAGCCGAAGCAAACGCCACACCGGGAATGTCAAATGGAGCGGTAATAATTTCCACGAGCCCCGCGCCAACGCGGTTGAGGTCCACCAGCGAGACATTTGCGCTAGCAATCGTCTTGCCAGTGTCCTGCTCCAACTGAACTTGGCGAATGGGCACGCGGACCCCCCCGCTACTCGCGTATGGGGTATCGTGCGGGTACAGCATTACGTGCCCGTCATTCGCGAGGGCAGAGTAGAACTGCGTGATCTGGTACCCGCTCGGTTGATCCCAGTAAAAGTAATGCTTCCTATCAAACCTGGACACCTCATTCACCCTGCACCGAAGTGCGATCGCTGCTCTTAGCGCGGGTAGTAGGACAGATTTATTAAGCCTCGGTTGCGACCCTGGTAGCGCTGCGTCGAAGGGCGCAATATGTGTGTTTGGGGGGGCGCTGATGCTCGTGCTTGACCGGCTGAAAAGCTTTCTAGCGCAGTTGAGTTGCGCGTGGATTTCTAGGCCACAGGTTACCACGTATGCTTCCGGGAAGGTCCTGCACTTTAGGGATTGGCGGGATCTGCGCTCGGATTTTAGCCTTGTTTTCAGGTCTTTACGGAATGTTCCGGTTTCGGGGGATGGTGGAGTGGTGGTTGTCGTCGTTAGTCTTCGGAGGGGGATTGAGTGGAGCCGGAGGCGGAGGTGGAAGGTGCGGAGACAGGATTGGCAGATATATGCCGTTGCGGGGGTGCGGGGTGGCATTTAGGGGGATTCAAGTGTGTGGTTAGTGGAGTGATGGGGGGGGAATGTTTGACGGTTGAGGATTGGTTGGCGGCGGTCATTAGTGATGCAGGGTAACTAACTCTGTACTGTCGGTATGATACTGCTTTAAGGGGAAACCAAGCAGCCGGCTTCTAAGGTATGGATTCCAATTCACGAGTCCCTTCCCAATGCTCTATAAGGAGGGGTGGGGCCTCCTCACTACCTTTAGATTTTCTTTTAATGGTTAACCTAGGAAAAGGATATTGAATGTTCAGCGATACAAATTCTCAGTCGGAGAGGCGAGTGATGGTATATGATCAAGCGGGGCATTTTTGGGAACATGTTGGAAGGCTCCTCAATTCGGCCAGTCTTGACTAGATATATACTAGAGCGCGCACAACTTCCGGACCCTTGGCAGCACCGCCGACTGGATGATAGGTGTTGCCCAAACCAACTTCCCTTGTATCATAAGCCGGATCTCGGATGATGTTGATAGGGCCCAGTTTAGCAACGACCGTTCTGCTTTTATGTCAGCACGGGCTGCCCCAAGCAAGAGGATCTGTTTTTCGTGACAGTAATTTGGAGCGTCCTAGGTGGTCGTGGGACTACAGTATCCCTTACAATTTCGCGAAACGACAGGAGACGGGTAGTCATCTACGAGCACGCAGTGCAACGCCAGGGATAAATCGGGAGACTCCCTAGTTTAAGCTACAGTACCCATCGACTAAATACTAGCCCAGGAAGCCAAACGACCGACTTATCTCTCCCAACGACAAATTTTCCCTTTCACGAGTGACTCTCCACGACTTCACCCGTCCCTGACAATCTCTCCCATAACCCTCCTCTGGAACTCTTTGATAATAGCATCGACCCTTAGTAGTGCACCGGAAGCCAGACCCAGAACCTTGCTCCCGCCCCTTCCAGCAATAACAATCCCACCGAGCCATTCCTGCGTCTCAACTAGCTCCTTGGGATGATCCCTCGCGAGCCCTACTCCGTCCTCGGAGTTCAACTCCAGCATCGTCAGCAATGTGAACAGCAGTCCTTCTAGCACGGTTTCCTCATCAGTGTGGCGGAGGCTGAATGTGACCTCCCAGATCTCTCTGGTCATTTGCGGAAGTGCGGGTGCGGAAGGACCGGTTGCGTGGAGGATTATGCCGAGAGTTTTGAGAAAGCTTGTTAGGAGGAAAGGGGTAAAGTGGATGCCGCGGCCGGAGCTGTTGGGTGTTAGATATGCTTTTTTACAGAGTAGTGATAGAGAGAGGGAAGGGGGACTTACTAGTCTTTCAATGCCGCCCACCATCTCCCCGTCAATGGGAAAAAGAAAGCCTCAGCAACTACTTTGCTGAGTTTGTTCTCCGTAGGTTTTGCACGCTTCTTTTCCACCTCAATTCTACTAGAGAATACACGCACTTTGATGACATTCGGCCCTGCAGCTTTATCTGATGCTTCTGCTGCCATAGGCTGGATCATGAGCCGTTCCAGAGTGCTTGTTATTCTTTCTAATGGAGTTCTGGGCTTAGCCTTGCTCCATATGGCGTCTCCCTTGGCGGGAAGGCGCTTGGAAGGGAATAGATCTGTGCTGCTCTTTCCCTTAGCTGACTCGATGCTGAGTGGGAGGTCATCATCTTTAAATCCAGCCAGCTCCCTTGCACCAATTCCGATTGCAGATAAAATACCGGCGCGTTGTCCCATAGAGTAATCCCCTTCGAAGAACAGCTTTGCTAGCAGTGGCCCCGCGATTGTTGGGAGAGAGACAACCAATGCAATTAGAGCTTGCATACGCATCTCTTGAAAGTTGTCCATGTCGTATTTGTCGTGCATCCCCGCGAGGTGTGAGGTGAGCTCGAGGGCATGATCTGTGAGTTCTTTTCCAAAAGCCGCTTTCCGCCGGATGAGGGAGGCAGCTGATCCTAGAGATAGTTGTTGACGGTCGTAGGATTCTGTATCGCGAAGCATAGATAGGAGATCTCGGATGTAGCTGTTTCTGTTAGTGAGTGATGGCTTGTGATTAGCGGGACTTACACTGGTGGGGTGTCCCGTTTTCTGACAACATCTGCTGCATCCTCTTCCGAGTCCTCTGGATCAGAATCTGGCTTTGCGTAGGGCACCAAGTCGTCGTCGTCTTCTTCCTCCTGGCCACCCTCTTTTACCTCTTCAATTACTTGGATCACCGAAGTCATCCTTGCCTTTGGCTGGATGGTTGGGTGCCTTTTCTTGCTGACGATTAATCCTGGAGGGGTCAGTAGACCCGATGCAGACCCGACTGTGTCTTCTATACTAGGAATGCCCTTCCACCATTTAGCCTCTTCTGTAGAAGTTTCATGGACTCCGAAGTTCATCTTGCTCCCTTCCTTATCGACGAGACCAGAGAAAGACTCCCCGACAACCATTCCAAGGAATCGGGCTCGTTCGGACGTAGCTCCAATCCGATTAGATATCCCATTTAAGAACGTTGAAGAACGTGCCATACGGGTCATGAACGCAGGCATCTGGCGATGGACATATCCGGCACAGAGAAGGAGTACCTGAGTGTTCACTTTAATGAATGAGACAAGAGAGAAAGAATAAGCATTTAATATATTTATAGTAGCAACAAATAAATGCACTAGAAGCAACCGCCGACCACCGAGACGGGCTGGCGAGAAGATCAAGTACAAAGAAAGGTCAGACAAACCTTCTTGCTGTAATATGGGCGCGTGTTTGATCCATAGCTGATTTGAAAAATGCTGCAGACTTTTTTCAAACAACCCTTTGAGAGTTATAGCATCCTTCGCTAGAATGGCGATGAGGGCTCTCCGGATTCCTATAGGCTCCCCGATTCCACCGCCTTGACTACCGACCAACCATTCCACTACTAAAGCTCGAAGATCATCATCGCCATCCACTAGAGAGCCTATGAGGCCCGCAATGGATGATACCTTGGCAGCATCCTCTTTCCACCATCCACTCTCGTGATACATCTCTGGCGATATAGAAAGGTGCTTCAAAGATAATTTACGTAGTAGAGAGGCCAAATATGTATGCTTGTTATGCGCCGGAAGAGGAAATATCAATTTGTGTAGTTTCTCTAGTCCACCTTCGGGGCGAATATGAGGGTAACTAAGGTTTTCCACGAATTCATCTGTGATCAATCGACATCAGATGTATTCCCGGGTAATAGATCCGCAACTCCTCATGTGAATGATATGGATATATACCACGATGTCCCAAACTAAGTGCCCTCACAATCACTGAATCTAGAGCCTTCCACTCGGCTTCGTTTGTAATGTCAGCTTTAAGGCTAGCCCAAGCAATCTCCTGACCAAGCCAGGATGTAAATAAAGATTCGTTCCCTATCCATCTCCCCGCCCCTTCATTGTCTGTGTCTAGAAGCCTATCGGCCTCTGCAGCGACGGATAGGAGCTTCCCGCCAGCTATTAACGAAGTAAATTCTTTCCAAGCCACTATTCGTTTTGAACCCGCCGAACCGTGACTTCCCCACTCCCAGATTTGATGAATAAAGCCTTCGACTCTTAAAACTGAGTGTAGAAGATCAAAAAGCTCTTCCATTTGTACGTTGAAAGAGCTCTCACTTGGTGTATCTCCCTTGCCCTTAGACAAAAACCGAAGCCTAGAAACAATTCCCCCAAGTCCCGTAATCGATCTAAGGCATTCCGCTAGCTGCTTTCTCTCCCTTTTCGGAAGGAGGTTCCAGAAGTTGGGCACGGTAATTTCTAGCAGTGTGTTGACAACTTGCGAGGCCTTCGGTGTAGGAGTACGAATGTCATATGAGGAGTGAGGCTGAGCATCCGTGGTTAGCAGGTCAAGAATTCGGAAAAGAAGCTCAGGAGAGGGCCTCGAGCGGAGAATAGAAAGGATATCATCCAGATCGGATATGGATCGAGAGATGGATGCTGGGGTGGTAGGGGCTTCAGGGGAACCAGTCGGCTTGGGAACAGCAGTGAGAAGGGGGGTATCGTTTTGTTGGGAAGAGGGGGGAAGGGTTGAGATTCGGATGGGAGCAAGAAGGTCCATGGTATCCGCCACACGGGTAGGATGTGATGTTTTCCTTCTCCTAACTGTGTAACCGTGTTGATTTGTTTCGGGAATTTGGATTGGAAGCTGTGAGATGGGGTAGGTGCTTGGGCGAGGTGCTGCCTATAGATGACAGTGCTTGTATCATGCCGGTATGAAAGGAAGAGGTCGAAAGCGGAGGATCTATACCGGTACCCTGCCGAAGTGTTGTCTTGGTTTGTGTCCCACTCTCGCACCCAATCTTTGTCCTAGCAGCTGGCTAGCGAAAGTGATCTTGCCCTCTGAGTACTGTATGTGGGAACTTGATTTGTGGTATACTCGAAGAGTATCGTGACTGTTGAGGGTAACTTTAGATCAGTTGTTGAATTCGGAACTTTGCTGTAACCAAACAACACCATAATCCTGGTCGTAGTGCAGCATTGATCATGCCCTCCTTTTGTACTCGTACTGTATGACCCCGACTTGTTGATACTGTACCGGTACTCTTCTCTCCCCCACCACCGCCGATACGCGATCCTTTTTTGCCAATAGTTTGTGCGTTGGCAATAGAAGCTTTGAAATTCGGAATCGAACGAAGGGATTGGTTAGTATCTGTCCGTCCTTCATCAAATCTACTCTCATAGTACTCGTACAGGTAACAGCCTCAGCTGGGACCGATACCAGGTACGGTCAGTATTACTGTACTGTACCCGTACAGTACATTCATCAGGACCTGGAGCACCGGTACCAGCATCTAATCACCCCGCCCACCTCCGCATTTCCGGGGATTGTGGAACGCAGGCCTCTCTGCTCCATTCACAGCATAGCTTACTGGTATCGGGAGGTTGTGAAGCGTGACAATGAAATTTCTCCGTGACCTTGTGACAATGGGTGTGTTTCATGCTTTTGGGTATGGTATTATCATATTCCACATACAAGTACGAGTACTTGACCATACCGGTACCGGTATTAATTACAGGGGCTTTCGGCTTTGTTCTGCTGAACGATTCCAACTTCCGACTATTATCCCTCTTTGACATGTGACCATCGCCTTGTAACTTACGACCTTCCCCCCCCCCCGACAATAGCCTACTCGTAGGGTCCATCATCAGAATGTCCAAGGAATCATGCACCTGTAAAGTGTTCCTCGGGACTCGGTGCTCTCGGCTTCACCGAAAAAGAAGAAAAGAAAAGAAAAAAAAAGAAAAACTCTAGATTCACGCTCTCCCACCTGAACCTCGTCTCCTCTCCCTTTCAAACTTACCCTAGACCTTCTTTCCCTTGACCCCTCTTCCCTTCTCCGTTGCCCCCAGACGTTGTGGTCGTTCTAGGATTTGAAAGTTGGCTAATCGGTAGCTCTCTCTCACCCTCACAACTCACCATGTACACCGATCCTGTTCTAGAGTATGGAAAGACCTTTCTTCCTCTGCCTCCTCCGGGAAGTCCCCATGCTGTTTCGGTACCTGGATCTGAGGAGGAAGGGCACACGCCAGCCTTTCGCCACTGGCGCGCCGATCCTAAGGGGGAGTTAATGAGATCTCTTGACCCAAAGGTAGGTCTCTGTAGATTTGTTTCTTTGAGATGGTGACAATTTCCTAGTATCCCATCACCCAGCTTGAATGAGCAATTGCCAATGTATGCTTACATCTCTAGATAAATACCATTTACGATGCTTTCGAGGCAGCTTGTACGGCCTTCCCCCCATACTCGCCGTGTGTATTATTATAGACTGACTGGCGCTCAACAGGCCAAAAATGGCCCAATAACAAATGCTTAGGGTGGCGAGAACAGAAAAATGCAACCGGTCCCTGGGGTCCTTATGTCTGGATGGACTACGAAACTGTCCAGAAGAAACGTGCAGATATAGGCGCTGGCCTTTCCTATCTACACACAGTTCATGGCGTAAGTTTCTCTCGGGATGAGGAGCCTCAGAACTTTGGTGGCTAAAGTCGAGCATAAAAGGTTACCGAGAAGCAATATGGTATTGGTTTATGGTCGCAAAATCGTCCGGAATGGCAGATTGCCGATTTGGCAGCAATGTCCCAATCACTTTACACCGTTAGTATCTACGATACTTTAGGCCCAGAGACCACGGAATACATTATCAACCATGCCGAGCTTCACTCTGTTGTTTGCAGCTTAAATGTATACACCCACACACCTTTATGTTGACCACTTACGGACTAAATCTTTATAGCATGTTCCTGCCCTGCTTTCCATGAGAGACAAGGTACCAGCCCTCAAATTCATCGTTTCTCTTGATCCACTTGAGCGGGAAGGAGAACCTTCCGGAAACACCAAAAAGGCTTTGTTGGGCGCTTGGGCGGAGGAGAAGGGTATTCAAATCTACTCGTTGGCAGAAGGTAGCTCTTTCTTTTTTTTTTTTTTTTTGATATCTTTTGGCCCGATAACCGAAAATTGAGCTGACAAGATTTGAAAGTCGAATCCATTGGGCGACAGCACCCAAAACCATGCGTACCGCCGACCCGAGATGACCCTATAACTATAAATTATACATCGGGCACAACCGGAAACCCCAAGGGTGTATGGCTGACCCACGGCAACGCCGTGGCTGCTGTCACATGTGCGATGACTACCGTAATCCATGGTGGGCCAACGGATGTAATGCTCTCGTATCTGCCGTTGGCCCATATCTTTGCTCGTCTGGCCGAGCAAGTTGCTTTGTGGGGAGGTTCAGCCATTGGCTACTTCCATGGTAATATCCTTGAGCTCGTGGATGATATTAAGGCGCTGCGCCCAACCACCTTCATATCCGTCCCGCGTCTTTACAATAGATTTCACACTTCGATTAAAACAGCCACGATGGAACAGCCCGGAATCAAGGGGGCCTTGTCACGTCATGTTGTGAACACCAAACTTGAAAATATGGGGAAGACTGGCAGTAATAAGCACATGCTCTATGATCGCATCTGGACAAATAAGGTCAGGGCGGGAGTTGGCTTTGATCGTCTCCGTGCGAGTGTAACGGGTTCTGCACCGATCTCACCTACGGTCCTCTCGTTTCTTCGTGTGGTCTTTGCGAATAACTTTTATGAAGGCTTCGGAATGACTGAAACGTATGCTGCGACTGTCGGCCAACTGGGTGGTGATAATTCTGCTGGAAACTGTGGACCTCCCTGTATCAATGTTGAGGTTCGACTCAGGGATGTCTCTGATATGGGATACACCAGCAAGGATAAGCCATACCCCCGTGGAGAGCTCTTGACAAGAGGTCCCACGGTTTTTAAAACTTATTATAAAGCGCCGGAGGCGACGGCTGGCGTATTCGATCAGGATGGTTGGTTTGCAACAGGAGACATATGTTCAGTTGATGAGTTGGGCCGGTTCAAGGTCATCGATCGTGTTAAGAACCTGTTGAAACTTTCTCAGGGAGAATATGTGTCTCCCGAAAGGGTGGAGAACGCTTATCTCGGAAACATGAATATTTTCGCTCAGGCATATGGTAAGTCAAATTTCCTTAAGGATTATCCAGAAGTTGACAAGAAACTCCAGTCTATGGCGATCCACTTCAACCGTTCCTTGTTGCCATATTTGGTATTGATAGAGATCACTTTTCAAGCTTTGCTAGCAAAGTCCTCAGGAAAACTGTCTCTGCAACCGATGAACAGGCTATCAAGGCGGCCTGCGGTAACAGGGAAGTGATCCATGCTGTCCTCCGCGAGATGGACCGAGTCGCGAGGAAGACCAAGATGGCCGGGTATGAGAGGGTCAGGAACATCCACCTCTGCATAGACCCCTTCACAATTGAGAATGACCTTTTGACGCCAACTCTGAAGCTCAAGAGACCCCCGGTTGCGAAAATGTACAAGAAAGAGCTTAGCGTCCTTTATGAAGAAGCACTGGCAGCGCAAGCTCCTAAGGCTAAGCTGTAGACGCTTTGTATACTAGTTTTTATTTGTTTTTGTTTTTTTGTTTATGCACGGGCATTCACTTTTCTTTTCTGTTACTTTGTGGGTAGGGTTGGGTGCACGGGATTACGCCGCATATGCTGGAAAACTAGATAATGCAGACTTTTGACTGGCGTTGTCTATACATATTTTCTTAGGGAGGATATCAGGTGGAAACATTCTACTTGTGTATCATATCTAGCTGTGAACCTATTTTTTTTCTATGGCCTAGGCTCTAATGAAGATGTCACTTAATCTATTTAGTGTACTAAGATCCGCTATCGCAGTAGAATCTTCCTAGATATGACCGGGCGGGCAGGTTCCTTGGATGCCGTATCTGCCTACCCATGGTTACTGTACAATACATCGTACTGTACAGAGCTGTGTATACATCCGTTCTGTGCATTCACACAATGTCACTCGACTCAACTCACATTAATTACTTTTCTGTGCATGGCTTCCCGATGACGAGGGATGTCGCGGCCTTCATATCTCAAAAACGCACACACATATATATACGAGAATGGACCACACTCGCTGGCATTCCATGACGCACTTTACTCTCCCGGGCTTTGCTGAGCGTCCTTGATAAGAGGACCTCTATTGTACCCTGGTTTTATTCTTATTCTCTCTTTTCTCTCATATATTTCACCAGTGCCCTCCGGTCACTTTAGCTCCCCTTGTCCTAACGACACCGTATTGTTTCACGGTCCGAGGAAGGAGGGGTCCGGTTTCTCGGAGATTTCCTGCTTGAAGGGAGAAACTCCGTCAGGGCCAGGAGGGGAGTTTAAGTGGAGGCACAATGCCGGTGGGAAACGAAGACTCGAGTGCAAGTAGAGCCCACGGAGAAGTTGGTGGTGAGGGTGAACCACTCGGGACGCCAGCTCCTATTCCCGATTCCGGGTCGGTCGTGGGTCAGCCCTCCTCTCTAGATAGAGGCATACTCTCTTCTTTGGACCTAGACGGGGGCATGGTGGAGGATTTAAGGGAAATTCCTACGGATGTTCATATCGCTCCGAATCCTGGAGGGGCGGGGCCAGAGATCCTGCCGTCCGAGGTGGGGGCTCCGCACCCAACTCGTGAGAGCCCCATGACGCGAGGAAGTGGGTCGGGTGTTGATGGAATGCGTCATTATCCTCCTCCTCCTCCTCCATCAGTAACACCGCCCAATTTTGGATTGGGGCATCTTCTTTTTGGGCTTTCTAGTTCAGGTTCACGGTTCCTTGAGGAAGGGATACATTCAGGAGGGGCTGTGGGATCTCCTTCCTTGGGCTCTGGTGAGAGTTACCTGAACGAAGGAATAAGAGTTAACCCACTTTTCACAATAGAAGAGGAATCCGAATCCTCAGGGGGAGATGCACCTCCAAAAGAGAGCGATACTCCTGAGTTTATAGATGGCTCACTGGACCTACAAGGAACCCAGGAGGGACCGGATACCATTAGGGCGGCACGGGCTACAACTGTGACGGTGACGGAGGTCCCAAGTGACGATGAATCAAGCCCAGACCCATCTAGGACGGAGGCTAGTGGCCCGGTTCATCCTGGGTTTCGGGGTTTTGTGGGTCCCGACCATCAGTTTTCTTGGCCCTCGCATGTTTGGCCTGGGAGCCCCAGAGTAACCCAGGAGGGGCAGGTCTCCATAGATTCAGTACTTGCTGGCGTAGGTAGTGTTTCTAGCGCTTCTAATTTTCCCACCTCTTTCGAGGGGGAGCGACGAGCGATACACAGGGGCCATCCTCGCCCCCCCGATCCCATTCACAGAGACTCGCAAAGCCAGTCTCCAACCCCACAAACGCGCCAGAGGAGCCATTCTAGTCCAGAACAAACACCACCTAGCCCAAGAAAAAGGGTGTCCTGGGCCCCAAGCACTTTTCAACCCCCCATCATGAGTAAAAGTCTCCACAGGTCTCCTAGCTCTCACGTGCCCCTGAATACTTTGTATCCTCTCCCCGGGAGCCAAGCTTCTGTGGGAGCAGGGAACCCAACTCCAATGCCGAGTCCAGACCCCGGACCATCCAGGGCGCAAACCCCTCGGCTCCGTCCACCTACCCCCGGGGAGGTTAGGGCCTATTCCATTCCACTCTCTAGGGCCCCGTCTCCAAGACCACAAGTTCACCAAAATTTTAGGCCGGTAAGCCCCAGGCAGCCTCCAACTTCAACGGGGTCCAGGTGGCCGAACCCCGGCCTACCAGTTTCAAGTATAAGTCCTCTCGGGGCTCCTAGCCCCTCCCTACCGGGGAGGTATGCGCGGCCCCTTGTTTCGAGCCAGCCCCCAGGAGCGCCCCCGACGAGCCGGGAGATGGCGCGCCCTGGATCCCCAGTAGGTCTTGGGCCGCCGATAACGAGGCTCACCCGGAGTGCCAGTACTAGTTCCCCCCCGCATCCCGGACGTGGTGACCACCACAGTATGCTGGTGCTGATGGGGGGGTATTCCCCTACACAAGGGACGCATACCCGGCCCAGTGTTCCGCCCCCGCATGAGAATGTCCTGCCCCGGAGAAACACTTCCCCTCAACCTCTGCGAGGGAATGTTATCCCACAAAGATCTCCCACAGCCCAGGTAACTGCTCCCCCACAGGTAGGGGCTCCCGCAGCTCAGGAGGGTTCTCTCCCACAGGTGGTTCGGTCCCCGCGTGTGCAGCCGAGTGCACCGCCAACACGGGAGCCATTACCACCGTCACAACCCCCATCACTACCACCACCGGTGCAAGGGGCGACAGCGGCAAAGAAGTCTAAAGGGTGGAGGCATGCGGTGGCGAAGAAGGTGCGTAAGATTTTTAAAGGGTCGCAGGGAGGTGAAGGACCTGCGGCTTGAGGTCAAGATGTATCATGTCATGGGCTGTCACTCGATATGTTTTGTTTGTTGGCCAATTAGTTTTCTTATGATGGGGGTGGGGTGAATAGCTGGTTGTTAGCTATTAGTTAGGCAGAGTGCTGGTACTCTGTGTTTTGTTCTTGTTATTGGTTGTATGGGAAGATGTGAAGGGTGGGCGGGATGTTGGTTCTCTCTGTGGCCGAAACACAGTGCTGTAGTTTGTGAAAGGTATATGATGTAGTAATTACCAGTTTTTGGGAAGGGAGTTGTCATCCTTTTTCTTCTCTCTTCTCCGAAGTAGACGTTGTTTTGGAGCTTTTTAATTTTTTTTTTTAGATAGCATTCGCACGGTCGTGACTGGGTTGGCACCCATTGCTCGAGAGAATTGCGAATACCCTTCTTATTTATTGTTTGTGCATGGATGATGTGCCCCTCTAGACGTGGCCTGCACACTGCGCTGCCGCTCGCGTTATCGGGTGACCCGTTATGCTTTGTGTTCGCTCCCAGGTACGGAGCGGGTTTTCCGCTTTGCGATGGGAAAAATGCACTTTACTTGTAGCGCTGTGGTGGTTAGTGGGATGGTGGTTGGTGATGGAAGGATTGACGCCGGCGGATTGTATCATATCGTAGTCTACATAGTTGGCCCCTCACTCACCCATCCACGGGGGTGATATCATATGTCGAGAATACCAGCCACTAACTACCTCCCATAATAAGAAGGGATTGGGGGGACGGGGGGGGATGGATACTTCGGCAACACCTTGCTCTCCCAAGACGTCTGTAATGATATTGTATCGAAGTCTGCGTGAGGAGGTTAGTACTGTATCGGTGAGCAATAAGAAGCGATTTATCACTTCATATTATGAATAAAAATTTATAATGGACGATGGTTTTTACTTTTGTTTTTATCATAACTGGGGTGGGTTGCGGTGGGTACTGTAGGTTGGTAGCTTGGTGGTAGATGTTTTTTTTTTCCCCTTCTACAGAGAAGCCTGACGGATTGAGAGCAGATTGATACATATTATAATAGAATTCCTAAGAATGCTGCACCGGTACGGCACAACAGTTCAATCGGTGAACTCCTTCTACATCTTTGTTCGGATGCGGACGGGACGGGACGGGACGATATGCGGTGGCCTTGCGGCGTTCTCTCTCCCTCTCTCTCCCCCCCCCTCTCTTTTTTGGCACAACTTGTTGAAATATGCTTCTGGCACTACCGTAGTATCACTCGCACTATTGATTTTCTCCTTGCATTAGTCTTGATCGCCATCTCAAAACCCCCTTACAATATTGGTACTATTGAACATACCTCCTTGCCTTTCTTTTCTTCTCTCTGTTTCTGTTTACTTCCTACTGTTGATTTACTCGCAACTTGTATCTCGCCCTCAACAGTAGATAGTCTGGGTAGTTTGCTCTCTACTGAGAAGTCAATTAAGCAATTCATTATTCTTCTCGTCACTCAACCAGTTCCAAAACCATCATTCCGTTCTCACTGTTTCAACACAACTGCCGTGATGCGTGAGCCTGGACAATGTCTCGGGGAGACTTTTTCTCTTCCCTTCTCGGGGGTTATTGTGAGTGAGTGAGAGTGCGTGTCTGATGTTGGAGTGGCACAGTATTGTACTGTACACGTACTTGTAAGGTACTACTTGTACCTTGCCTGCCGTGCCCGAGTGAACTGCCGTGACTGGGGGCGAAGGTGAGTCTACAAGCACGACACCAGGATAATTGACTTGATTGAAAGGGTATGGGCGGATCGCACTGTTGGCTTTTTTGCACCACAATTTTGGGGGACGGGGTGGCATCTACGGTACGGTACCGTACTCGAGCAGACAAGAGGGTAGTATCCCAGTGGCCGGCAGTTTATCAGGAATTCGAATCAGGCGCCCTTTGATCTCCAATCTGCGGTAATTTATTGTACGAGCACTCGTACTTATCCCCACGATACTTGTATGTCTGCCGCCGATTGGAAGATCCTTGAGCACCCTGGCTTCGTCTTACCTCACATTGTCAGCGCACACCCCTTCTACGATCCATACCCGTACCATTTTTTCCCCCTCATTCCTCTGGTTGCGGAATTGTCAGGGATGAGTTCGGCCGACGGCTTGCATTGATGCTGTTTGCAATACCGGTCTTGTGCGAATACAATTTACCCCCCCTCCTCCTCGTAACAAGCGGAAGCGAGCGGGCTACCGGTATTCAATAGTGGTAAGTGAGTGCGAAATGGTCCTCAATAGCCCCGTCGCACCGTTTCCGTGCAAGGTACTATGAGTGCCGTTGTCAATATTACTACGCATCGTTCTACGCCTGCTTGTTCCACCCTTTTTAAGAATCGTCTCACCTTTTGAACTGAGGCATTAAATTTTGTCGATACGACTCATCGGAGGTGTAGATTATGATATTTGGGATTGCGCGGTCGCCACCATCCTTCTCATGGCCTGTATCTCCTCCTTGCTTACCATGTGATGGAATGCGTGCTTGTTTCCTCTCCTCAAGTCTTATCGTGAACCACAGTAACTTTAATCCCTCCCTTCCCTCCCCTCGCTGCCAGGTTTTCGCGTTATTTTAGCGCGTGGACCAATCAATCAGTGCTGTTTAGCTACCCCCTCGTGATGGTGAACCGTTTTTGGTGGGTATTGTACTAGTACCGTACTCGAGCACTGTGCACCTCCGCTAAAAGTAGCGGTGGAAGGACGTAAACCATACAGTATGGTACTGGTATTCCACGGCAAATCAATGTGTTCCCGCTTTGCTGTGGGTTACCGTAACGGACTGGGAGTGCGGGGGCGAGGAATCAAAAGTTAGGAGAACCCCGAAATGAAAATGCCGGTAAACTCCCTGTTAAAGGTGGAGTTGACGGTGTGCACATACGAGTACTTGTAGAAGGGGGCTCCAGCCGCCCCGTGCACAAGGTTAATTGTGGTACCGTACGGTACTCGAATAGGCGTTTGTATCTTGATCAGAGATGCGCCATGTGGTAAGCCGTGTTGGCCAGCCAGCGCGGGGCTCCGATCCATTTTGCATGCGGGCAAAACAGCCTGTGCAGGTCGCCGTGAGTGGATAGCCGAGAAATCCGCCACAGTGAGATCGCCATCCCTTGAAAATCAATCTCCAAGCACACCCACCGGACATCCAGCCCGATGAGACTTCTGGCTCGATATGATAGAATATCCCACCGATTGACAATCGCATCCTCTTGGAAACCGACTCCGAATTTTAGCACGAATCGCTGAGAGCACGGGGGGCGTCTAACTTAAACCCCTCTGATAATCGGCGTGAGGATTGTCGTGTTTTCGTCGTAGCTCGGAGCTTGCGCGTGGTCAAGGGGACGAGCACGGGCACGCACTTCGGAGGATACAGTATGCGGGGTTTCGCATTTTTTCACTTCCACCGTCATCACCATTCCCTATGCACACCCTGATCTCCCCTAGTTTCTCCGTGGCTTCTATAACCTTACCCCAATCGGTATCAATTAGTAACTACCGGCACTCTTTTAACCTTATTTGTATGATATGATACTCTGATTTACCCCATCAGCCCCGGCTCCCCACCAAGTCGATAATCCAAAAACGAGGCGAGGGATGAACCTGTTATCGCACTGCACCCCACAGACCCTACTTCAATCAGGTACTCGTACTCGTAAATTATGTGCAACTTCCATTCCACAGTTGACAAGTCATGAACCATATCTACCGATAATCCATTCTGAGACATAGTATCATAGGCGAAATCACCTGATACCGGCAGATTACTAATGGCCTTTAGCCTAAAAGCTCCTTACGTCAGACTTGCCCCGGCTCCCAGGGCAATACTAGTATTTAGATTAGTCCTTCCCCGGATGCATTTCTCGCCCTCGATTTCTCTTCAATGTTCTTTCCTTGAAAGCACCGCTATAACACCACTGCAATTCCACTTTATCCACACCTCACGTTACCTAATCCACAATCCTCGATTCCACCTTCACAGGGAAGGTGAAAGAAGAAGAAAAGAAAAGCACCCGGAATGACCCTAACAATCCTCCCAGCCGAACTACTCTACCTAATAGGCAGCGCCCTCCCAACACCCTCCCTCTCAGCTCTGACCCGCGCCTCAAAGTACCTGCACGCCCGTCTCTCCCAGGAACTCACCAATCGCACACGCACGCCCGGCGACGACCACATCAGCGCAATCTACCATGCAATCCTAGCTCCGTCGCCAGCTCTCCTGACGGACCTCCTGTCACTGACCCCCCACCGCATACACGGATACAAGTACCCGGCAAACCACACGGCGGGCATAAACGTGCAGGACCTGGTCTCCTACGTCCTGCGCAAGGGCGCGGGGGCGGATATAGTCGGCAATGCAGCGCTGTACTTCTCCGTCACGCGCGGGAAGCTCCGTCTCACACGGCGGCTGCTGAAGGGGGGGGCGGACCCGTGCCTACGGGAAAGGTGCGACGTCAGCGCCCTGCACCTGGCCGCTATGGAGGGAGACGTGCACATGATGCGGATGATGCTCGAAGAGTGCGGGGTCAATGTCGGCATCGAGGACGTTTACGGACGCACGGCCCTGTACACCGCCATCACGTCCAGGAAGGTGCAGAGCGTTAGGGTCCTACTGGATGCTGGAGAGGATGTTAACCGTCGGACCTACGTGCACAATGGTAGGACGGTACTGAGCTTTGCCGTTTCAAGGGGCGAGGTCGAAGTTGTGAAGCTGTTGCTCGAGCGCGGCGCGGATGTTAAGAGGCTTGATCGCGGTGCGAGGAGTGCGCTCGGTATCGCGGTTTCGAATGGGAACGCGGAGATTGTGCGCATGTTGTTGAAGGCTGGAGCAAAGGTTTCCGACGGAGCTTCGGGGCACTTGGCGGAGGGGCCGTTGGTCGTTGCCCAGCGTTTGAAAGACCCAACCATCCATTGTATGCTGATTGATTCGGGGGGGCTGGTCAATGGTGGTGATGGTGACGAAAACTAGTTTCAAATCTTGGGCTCCAATGGCGCTTGCGGGGAGTTTTATGTGAACATTTCCTTGGCTTATTGCTTCGATGTATCATGTATTAGTTATTAACTGCCCCTTTGTTCTGGAGCCGCGCTGGTTTCTCTCTCACGATAGCCTGGATGATTGTGTCTTGTATTAGTAACGCTTTACTCCATTCACGTTTCCATTTGTCACAGAATACACGGCGTCTGTCTTTACTCTCTCAAGCTTCTCATCACATCACTGGAACTAGAGGAATGGATTAGCGAGTGAGGATTCATGATTCTATCGTAGTGAAATCCGATAACTCTATGCTACCGCTTTTTAGCAACTATTTTCGGCGCCGAAAAAGAGGGGTGATATCTCTCCCGGTCTATCTGAACATCCAAAAGCTCAGGAGTTGCTCTGCCCTCCTGGAGCGCTTTAGAGAGCACTGCTGTTGCCACTCCAACTCCAATGCAAGACCGCATCATCTCGCGCATGCTCTGGGCATATGTTAATGATTTTTTCTACAAAAAGATGGTGGGATTGCGGTACCGTTCTGTATCGCTCTTCGCACAAAACAGCGCGGGCGGTTCTGGCATCTAGTTTGCACAATTGATCAAAGTTCTTCCTCGCATCCGTCGCGCTCTCGGAGGCCATTTCGAGGAGTTCGGATGTCTAAGGCTAATAAGCGAATACCCCATTTAATAGAAAAAGGGACGCTGACCTCAATTTCCTGACTGCTGGCCAGGGACTGGAAATCCTCGAAGGGTACCACCTCTGGGCAGCCGATGGTGAAGAAAGGCTTCATTCTTACTTCATACCTTAGGGCATCGCTGCTGAAGGGTTGTGGCGGTTTCTTCAGCAGATCGAGTCTTGAAAGAGCGGTGAATAACTGGGAAGGTCAGTTTACGAATCCACAAACTAATTCCCAAGGAATGCACTTACAGCAATCATAGCACCTGCCAACTCTTGCACCCCAGCGGCTTCCAGCAGATAAAAATTCAAGAGTGATAAAGTCTTTACCTGCTGCGGATTTGAGCGCAGTTCCTTCCTCCTTTCTAATGGAGGGCCAGAGATAGCCCTGCTCGCAAACTGCAGCATTCTTTCGATATGGCTTATCCTTGTGCGGGTGTAATGCTGCAAATACCAGTACATCCCAGCGAACTCGTGCGTCTGGAAAACATCCAACTCAAACCCTAGAAGCATGATCCATTCCATCTGCCGTAGCTTGTAATGATAGACCCACGAAGATAGTGGAAACGCGAAGCTAGGTCCATTTGGAGTCATTACTGCCTCTTCATTTGTAAACTGGCGTAACTCTGAATCCACTTCTTCCGCCTAGATGACCACCCTGTTAGATAAATCAATTCTTCTGGGCACGGGCTGACATTACCTCGACTTGGAGGGAATCCCAGTCCAGAATAGAATGGCATAGAGTTCTACGTAATCGCGGTCTATTCTGGCAGATGTTTCGAAACAATTCCATGAAAGACTGAGAGGGCAGAAAGTTAGTCTTTATCTCTCCTGAGCCCGAGGATAGAATTATACCTTTCCAGCTCTCTCTACGAACCAACTCATATGTTTGGTTATCTCGAACCTAGGGTCTTGTGGTGCCTCAACTAGGTCATTCTGAGGGTCTAACAGGATATCTGCTGGATAACAAAGCTCCTTGAGATCATCGTAGAGAAGTTGCTTTATGGAGAATTTTCCTGGATTCTCCACCTGTCCGAAAAACACGGATTGGAGGAGCGATCGAATGTACGGCGAAGGGGCTGGTTGGCGAGTCGTAAAACCCAAAAAATAGTTCTAATAATATGGGCAAGGGAGTCTGGTTAGTAGACTGGCACAACATCCAGAACAAGATAATTACTCACAACCAAGTTTGTTGATCCCTCAAAATTAAGAATCTTCAAAATATCCTTGCCCTCAGCACAGAACCTCTTTAAATCTGAGATAGCATCCCTGAATGGATAATTGACCATTGCTCGTGGTGGTACTTGACTGGCCAACTTCCTCTGCACGGATATGCTAAACGCGGCAGGAACAGCTCTACCTACTTTGTAGGTTTCTTCAACCCCTTTCACATGTTCAAGAGATGTATCCCATATCTCAGTAGTTTCGGCAGACCATTCTTTGGTTTCGCTAGAAAATACAAGCACTAGAGACTTGCGGAGCAACAATCGATGCTTAAAGGCATCGCGGATCCCCTCAGAGTACAAATCCCCAGTTCCCTCCAGCCACGACAAAGCACTCTCCAGGAGGGCCACAATCTCTTCGGATTTCACTCCTTCAAACAGATTAACGCCGTAGACCTGAGTCACAAAGTCTTCTTCCTAAGAAAGCGTTAGCTTGATATCAGGGTTGAAAGGGCGAGCAACATTACAAACCTCATAGATTTGCTCTGCCAGTATCTGATGGTTGACATGGCTGCAGCATTTGATCAACCCAACGCAGAAGGGTTGCAGCACATTTTCTACCAATTGAGCCTCAGGAGTATCGGTTTTCTTTCCATGAGGTCCTCGGAATGTCGCTTCAGCAAGGGAAGAAGGGCCAGAAGACAGGAGCCTATCTATGTAAAGTGAAGTAAATAATGTCTGTGAAAGAGCACTTCCTCTGTTCCACGCCATCTATTTCTAGAACGTCAGAAGCAAATATGTTGGTCAATGCAGGTAATCACCCTTACCTCATGGCATAGGAGTTGATCCATAATCCCCACAACCTCCTCCGGTAGTCTTGGCTGTAATGCATCGAATGATTCATATTCTGCCCGTAGCATCCCACTATCCATCTTAGGATCCATAATCTGACAGTGGCAACCAGAAACCGTCAGTAACACACTTTGACAAGCCCAATGAGAGGATAGGTGGGAAAAGTAGATTACACGAACCTCCAAAGCGCCGACTGCTTGAAGTAGAGTAAAGTATGGGTCTTTGACCAGTTGGCCGATCTCCAGCACTAGATTTTTGAAGGGGTTAGCTCCAGAGTTTCCGTCACAGGAAAGAATTGGCATACTCTCTGAAGCCTCAAAGAATTCTGCCGTAACATCTCGAAAGGAGTCCATAGTGGCCTGGGGAACTGGGGTTATTGGGTTGGTTGTTGGAGCTGGGGTAGGATTCGGCCCTTTTTCTTTGATGGTGAGGCGTTCGAAATCCTCGGCGGGGTAAGCCAGATGATTGACCCCGTTATCCTCAGCCTCTCCCATGGTGATGGGGGGTGGGAGGAATCCGTCCCGCAGTGCTGGGGGTTTGTAGGGTGTCTATGCAGTGGGCTTGTGCAGCGTGTAGACTCTTTTTGGTTGTCCTTCACAATAGGCGAGATGTGCTTTGAAACATAAAGGAATTGAGGTGTGATGGAGGATCTCGCCTCTATTTCAGTGAAATCGGTGGATTCTACACTAGCAATGCCCTCCTTTCCACCCCAAACACCGTTTAAAAAAAGATATCTTCTACATGCTTGTACGATAATAGGAATTGGGGGGGGGTTAAAAAAAAAGTAAACCGATAAAAGTCCCCCTCTACTACTCCGCAGACTCCTTGGCCAAGCTTTTTACATCACCCTGCTTTCCACCCTATTTCGCAGAACAACAATGTCAACCAAATGATCTGTGTCCCACCAATAAACGAGCAGGATAAGGGCGTGAACAAACCTCCCACTTCGCAAACTTGAGTTGCATCTCTCCACGACGCTCGGCAGCAAGGCGAGGCTGTTCCTTAAGGGACCTGCGCACAACTCTTGCAGCGATGGATAGGTATTTATTGTAGCTGTTCAGCCAAAGTTACCTCCAATTAACGGCCGGGTCATCGATAGGAAGGTCATAAGGATAAACGTACGTAAGACCAGCAGCTCTCCAGGCGGCGACCATTGTGAATGATGGGGAAGGATCGGTTCTGATTCAAGTGTTTTGTCGGAGACTTTGCTTTGGGTATTTTCGGAATGAGGTTTCCTGAAACAAGAGTCTATCGGGAACGGCCCATGTGCCGTACTGCCCTAACCCTACGAACAGCCAGGATAGATTATGTAAACGGGGAGGGGCTTGGCGAAAACAACATGTACTCGTACAGTTCCGGACGCGTGAAACCAACCCTGAAGGGGACAACAAAAGAAGAGAACAAGACATGAACAACAGCAACACAAGATTGATGTTGTGAAAAAAATAAGAGCATAGAAATGAAGAGAAACAGTGTGAGAATAAAAGTATGAATCTAGTTTATTAATTAAGTGCATGGTGAGGGCAGGCAGTAGATAACAAGAAGTGAAAATTTTGTATGAGCAGAAAAAAAAGTGAACAGCCAAGAAAGTGCCTGATTAGGAAGATCGAGTGATATCTGATGATTTGTGTCAAGATGTTACGTAAATGCTGAAGAAGAAAAAACCGAAAGTGGAATTGGCTCAAATAAAGGGAAGAGAAGGATTTTGGAATGAGAATAGTCACAATGCCTCTATCAAAGAAACGTGTTTACCATTTGCAACTATGACAATTGACAGCAGAAAGAGCAAAACGCTGAAGGGAGATATTTACTGATAAGAAGCAGTACAAAATCCCCTCCGTTCCCCGACCGCAGGCTGAAAGACAAGGCGATGCAGAGTCAGAATCAGAATCAGAAACTGATTCAGCATTAGATGAAGAGGAGGATAGTGAAGCAGAAGTGGATGAAGATATGTTAGCGAGTAAAAGCTACATGGAGGAGAGTAATAGTATTGAGAAGGAGAACTTACATGAGAAAGAGTTCCGAGCATTACAATGGCAGGAGGGGGCTGGATCATCACTATCACAAGTAGTGCGTGGAGGCCCAGTTGGACAGATAGCCTTATGGAAGTGGGGAGTAAAAGCAAAGCAACTAGCACTTGAAGGACAGAAATCATATCGGATTACAGACTTGTGTGAAAGGCAAAAAGAATTAGGAATTAGTCTGAAAAAAGAAGCAGAGCAAGAAAAGAAGGTTTTAGAAGAAGGGGAGAACTCAGCAAATATAGCAGAGGAGGAGAATTTTGATAGGAACTGGGACAAGCTATCACTACAGTTGAGCCTTACTGATCTGCCTCGAGGGTTAGCTACAGTTCCTGAACCAACTGAGAAGGAATGAAGAATTGAGAATCGGAAAAGGGCCTAACAAATGATTCGCCATTTGCTTCAGAGAAAAAAAGACCAGGTTGTCCTCCATGGAAAGGAGGGGATAACAGGTTACTTGTATAAACAGTCTAGCCTAGTACAAATGTTTTTAGAGCTGCAGAAAAAGTACCCAAAATCCCATCGCCGCCAATTAGCATTATAGGCTTCCAAAGTAGTAGGGAGGGGGATATATACTATACATAAAATTGTGCAATAGGAGGTAGAGTTTTTGGAAAAAAGATACATTACCCCAAGTAATATAGGACAAATTGTGAATAAGATATAATCTTTACTAGAAGATGAGGGAGTAGAGTTGGCCTTGTATAACTATTTTGCTCGAGCTGGAAAAGGAAAGTAAACTTATCATTTCAAATATTGTTCTACTAGTATACGAATATGTATAGCTAATATGATACGTCAAATAAGTTTAGCTATAACAGCAAGTAAAATTGCTTAAATTATCAATAAATACATGCAAGAGACATACCGGGATTAGTCCAACAACCTCCAAACTGGTAATTTAAACCAGCTGATAGGTTTGATTAGTATTGAGGACAATATTGGGAGAGGAGGAATATAGAATGAAAGATCTGGAGCTAGCTAGTGGAGGAGTACCAGAGAAGTAAGAAAAAGAAAAAGTGTAACAGCACGAACAATTTGGAGATGGTTAAGACGAAATGGCTACAACTATACCGATGTCCAAAAAGAGGTATATGTTGATGAACATGAGAGAGAGGATATGGTGGCTTACCAGGAGTAGTTTATGAATACACTGAAAGGCTTGTGGCCCTTTGTAGTAGAGTTTGAGGACGACGGGAGTATAAAAAAAAAAACTTATTCCATGGGATGTGAGGTTGGAGGCTTGACAAGACCAATTATTCTAATTACGCACGATGAATCAACATTTTTGTTAAATGATTCACGGAGGCAAGCATGGGTCAAGTAAGGCTCATAAATAATCTGACCAAAAGGCTATAAACATGGGATTATGGTATCTGAGTTTTTGCTACCTTAGCAGAGGCTATTATTAGATAGCATTTTCCATCAAGAGCGACAAGCTCTTGGTCTACCTGTACAAGCAACTATCCTATTCGAATATGGAAGAGAAAATGGCTACTGGGAAGGTGGATATCTAGTCAAGCAGGTAACAGAATTAGCTATCCCAATTGTACAGGCAGCCTACCCTGGATATCAATTTTTATTTCTTTTCTCCAATTTCTCCCATCATAGAGCCATAACCCAAGATGCCTTACTTGCTCAAAACAAGAGTCTGGGGCCAGGAGCGAAGCAGAATTGGCTATAGGATGGGTAGTTTGGGGAGTCAGGTTAGCATGGGCAGAGTATATGGGAGTTTTATATCTGTAACGAGACTCCACAGAGTACTATTACAGTTGACCAAACCTATACCTATACCGGTATCAAGAGATTACCATGGTAGGAATAGTGGTAGACTAGACTCTACCAGCTAGAGGTACTGTTGGTTAGGTACCTCGGTTGGGCATACTATACTATACTAAGAAGTATATGGGTACTAGTAAGGAGCAGTAGTTACCCTACTCAGTAGGGTAACTTAAGTAGTCAATTTGGGAGTTGTCCTGAATTACTCAATGGCGAGTCCGGGTATAGTTATCCTACTCTGTAGGGTAACTCAGTATACTGTTACCCTACCTTTGGACTAAAGTTACCCTGCCTTGGGCTATGGGTTACCCTGTTATGGAGCCAAGTTACCCTACCTTGAAAGTAACTTGTTACGCAGGACTTTAGAGAAAGTTACTAGATGGTTTGTCATATGAAACTACATAGGGTGTTCGAATTTCAAGTTGTACAGATCACTCCCGCACAACCAGTTGAGCTCCGAAGCTGTAACTTGGAGGTGTGGTGGCGAACACCCCCCTCCGGCCCTGGTATAAGTCCCTGGTGTCATGGGCTACAGCTTGGAGAGTTGCTGTAAGCCTAGTAAATATCTTCAGGTGAAGATGCTTCTGTAACACCGTATACGTTCCCACTGTCCGTCCGACCGCAGGCTGTCCGCAGGATATATGAGGGGGTAGAGGTGAACCTGGAGAATAGTCTCCAGGTGGTTTAGTGTAAAAAGAACCAGAACTGATAGAGTAATACTACTTTGAAGTCTAAGGTAGTATGTGAGGTTACTGAAGGCTAGTAGGTGAGGTAACTGAAGTCCGTTGCCCTGAAAGTGTAATAGTATTGGAGAATAGTTAGGGACTCTGAGACACTAGTCTAAGGTTATGATAAGACCTGTTTCTAGGAGGGTTGACTGTGGGTAGCGCCTATTAGTAGTCAACATCTGAAGGGGTCTATCGGAGGAGCTACATGGCCATCATCCGGAGTGATATAGAATAGAGTAGAACAGGATAGATGTTCAGGGGCTGCAGATGCTTGTAGAAGACTAAGTGTATATGGGTAGAGAGTTCTATAGTTGGTATCGCATCTACTTAGGCATGACAGCTTACTACTGACATGTCTGCGATATGAAGAGTTTTTACTCCTGCAGTTGCATAGTAGATGTAGCGGCTAAAATACTTCTATCAGGTGGATGTTAAAAAACTACAAGAGTAGTCTAGTTCGCTATGGGGGATCTTTGGTCCGACCCTTAGAGGTTAGCTAGGCAGCCCAAGGGAGTTGGGTGCTCGCGAATACAGAGTAGTGATAGGGAGCAACAGGCAGTATATGAAATCTACTTAAATATATACGAGTTCTTCTTTACTCTGGCAATCAACTACCTCTCGAGATCAGGACTTAATTGAGTAAAAGCTGTGGCTTAACGATATTAAGTTTTACCATTTTGTTTTTTCAAATTCTACTATTAAGACCTTTGACGTTTATTATATTTGTTTACTTTACGGAAGAATTTATTTTGGTACAGTCGCAACCTGGGAATCCATCTTCCCAGAGGGAGTCTCCATTATAATATCAATGAGGAGGGGATAGAGGATATAAGACAAAAGGGAATAAGAAGGGTACTGGAGGAATAAAGTCTATAGCGGAAAGGAGGAGAGGATAGGCTACTTTTAGAATGTGCAAAGAAGCTTTGTGTTAGTTGCATGGCAGTTAAAAGATGCAAAGAGTGCATTTCTGGTACTCGATGTATGGAGTGCTGGAAAGAGACGGTATGCAGTAGCTAATGTGCAAGGAGGCGGAAGTAGGATGAGTGCGAACAGTGTCGTTGTAACGATCCCTCTCTGGATAGTTAGTTCTTGGCAACGGGGAACGATACTTCTCTTTCTGTCTTCTTCTTTCTTTATCTTACGATAGCTCTAGGCCTCTGCCTACGTTACCGATAGTACAAGACCTTTGTCTTCTATCAGGAACACCTATCATAAGCTTTCTCTAACTTGTCTTCGTGAAGGACTTTTCTTGGCGTAACAATAACGGTGCAATAAAGATAAAGATTGTAAAGATGTTTTATATTCGTTAAAGTAATAAGTAGGAAAAGTACTTAGAACAAAGCATGAAGAGCCTATCTTCCTCGGCCATAACAGCCTTCTTATATAGTACTCTTCCCACCCCAAGTCATGTGACTAAAAATAGTCACATGTGCAACCGCAAATCCTAACAAACTAATCATAATGCAATAAACAAGTCATATGACTCGACTGAGTCATATGCGCAAAACCCATGACCTCATAATGAGGTTATATGCTAAACATAAATCATATGCACAAGGCCTACCCGCAAGGCACACTCGCAAGGTATACTTGCCTAGCGCACGTCCCACGACTCATACTTGAGCCATGTGCGAAAGCATCACAAATCCCACACATAACAAATCATATAACCCGAATGAGTTATATGCGCAAAATAACAACATACCTGTGACTCATGACTATGTGTCACGTGAAAACCTTTTCCATGTCAAGCAATGTTCGTGACATTAGCTCCCCTCCTCCAATGCCTGAGTCCCATCAGGCTTTTTCTCCTAGTTTCAATAGTTCCCGTCCTGCCAAGTGCATGGTCCTTCTCAACTTGTGGAACTTTTCGTCTGCCGTCCTCCATCTGACCCTTACTGATTCTAGGGTCAGATTCGCCATCTCAATTGTGTGCCGCTGATTATCGTTCAGCTGTCTTAGCTTCGCGATCGTTTTGTTGTTTGCTGAAATTGTGGCCACAGCTTGATCAAGTTGTTCTTGGAGTCCCCGTGTCTGCCTGTGTAAGCTCCTGATGTCCGGTTCCATGTCTGCTGAGGAGTTTTGGGCCCTTCCCTCCCTGGACCGCATCCTCGCGGCCCATGCCTTTCTGGAATCCTCGACTTCCAACTCTTTCCTGCTTCCATCCTTCTGCAGGTAAAATCCCGCAGATATTTTTTGTGCCCTGTGCATCCTGCACCCATTTCTGAAGCATTGTTGCCAATGCTTTAGAACATGGTCTGGGCATGGACCCCGCTTTCGACATTCCCTCGGGAACCATCTCAAGCTTTCTTTGTCGCCAAAGTGTGTTTGGCAACCGTCATTGTAGCATACCATCCATGACATGGCGTTATGCTGTGCTTGTTATTCCCTCTCCTTAAGTTCTTCGTCAGTTGGCCCCATGAATGAGTATTCGGGGCTAGTAGGTGTGGTTCGGTGGGGGCTATTGCCCCAGCCTTCTTGTTGTTGTAACGGTACGGTAGTCTTTCCCTCACCTTTGTCTTGGTTGAACGTGATCGTCACCTAGGCCGGGCTTGCCTAGGTATAGCTGGTGGAAGGTTAAGATGGCATCTTGTGCGTTTTCGAAGTTGTGTGCGAAGTACCAAGTTTTATTGTGTTCGGGAGAATATCCTGTCCACTTGGCTCGGTATTAGAGGTGACCATGGAAGGAGCGGAAATCGACTATTGCGTCGAGCTCCTATTCTGGTTCTCCATCGAGTTCAATTGGAGGGGGAGGAATAAGTGTTTGTGAAGGAAACTTATTGTCGTTGTGTAATTCGAGGAGTGAGATGTGGAATGTGTTGTGTATTTGCATTGAGGGGGGAAGGTCGAGTTTATAAGCTCGACTGCTCACTTTTTCCAGTATCTGGAATGGTCCGATTTTCTTGTAGTCCAATTTCTTTGATAGTCGTGTTGTATGGATATTGTGTGGTATTAGCCATACCATATCTCCAGGTTGTATGTTCGGATCTGGTCTTCGGTGCTTATCATATTGTTCCTTCTGTCGTTGTTGTGCTTGACTCATTTCGTATTATAATGTTTCGTGTAGTACCCCCATATCGGTTTTGTCCGGTATCACATCATTAATCGTATGATATGTGGTCTGACTTTGTGGATGTTGTCCATAATTTGCGAAGAAGGGTGTTGTGCCGATTGTTTCTTGCTTTTTATTATTGTATGCGAATTCGGCCATAGATAGCAGCTTGTACCAATCATCTTGTTGGTAATTGACATAAGCCCTTAAATATTCTTCGTATATCACATTTACCCGTTCCATTTGTCTATCCGTTTGTGGGTGGAACGCTGTGCTCATTCTGTTTTGTATTCCTATTTCTTCCGTTACTTTCTTCCATAGTCCCGATGTCAATAGTGTTCCTCGATCGGTAATGATATTCTTTGGGAGGCCGTGAAGTCTAAAGACCTCTCTGAAGAATGTTGGTATAAAATCCCTCGTGTTGATATCTTTTCTAACTGGAATGAAATGACTCATTTTGGTCAGACGATTCACCACGACCAGGATGCTATCGCAATTTTCCGATACCGGTTGGTCCGTGATGAAATCCATTGTAATTGTTTCCCATGGTTGTTCAGGAACTTTGTTTGATTTTAGTAATCTACATGGTGCGTGTTTAGCTGTTTTCGTCCTTTGGCATATGTCGCAGTTTTTGACATATCATTTGACATCTTCGCGCAGTCCTGGCCAATAGAATGACCTCGTGATGAATTCCGTAGTTTTAGCCGTTCCTCCATGTCCTGCCGTTCGGATATCATGGTGTTGTCGTAGGATATCTGTCCTTATCCCCTCTTCTTCCAGGATCCATTGTTTTCCATCGTACCACATATTTCCGTCCTTCCATTGGCATAAACCCAGAGCAATTCCTGTCATCTCCTTTTTCCCTTTCTCCAAGGCTTCTCTTATTGCCTGAATTGTTCTGTCTTTTTCGTTTACGTTCTCAATTCCTCTTTCCTCCTTAGATGTGAATTGGATAACCTCCATTGCCTCGAAGTAGGTTTTTAGTAATAGTCTTTGTGTTTTTTGTTTTATTCTTTCATCTTCTTTCGTTTGTAGTTTGTCGCTTGCAATCCTTGTGAGAGCATCTGGCTTTCCACTCTCTTTGCCTGGTCGGTATTTGATTTTAAAGTTGTATTTGCTGAGGTGTTCCATCCATCTTATCTGGTGGTCGTTCAGTTCTTTCGTTGTCATGAACAGTACCAGGTTTTTGTGGTCGGTTAGAACTCTGACTGGATGGTCGTTGTTCGAAATGTATCTCCTCCATTCTTTTAATGCTTGAACTATCGCTAATAGTTCTTTGTTTGCAACATTGTAGTTGCACTCTGTGGGGGTCATTGTCTTGGATCGGTAAGACACTGGCCTCCATTTTCCATCATCGCATTGTTGCGACAGTATGCCCGAGCTTACATATGTTGAGGCATCCGTTTCGATCATTGTCCTTCGGTTTAGGTTGAAATGAACCAGTATGGGTACCGATGTTAGATGTGTCCGTATTGCATCATATGCTTTTTGTTCAGTTTCTCCCTATTCCCATTTCTTGTCTTTCTTTGTTAGGTTATAGAGTGGTTTTGCAAGCCTGCTAAATCCTTCTATGAACCTTCGATAAAAGTTGCAGAATCCCATAAAGCATTGAATATCTGTCTTGTTGTTTGGTTTGGCCCAATCCCATATGGCTGCTGTTTTGACAGGGTTGACCTTGACCCCGCTTCTATTGATGATAAATCCGAGGTATTCTGTTTCTTCCTTATGGAATTCGCTTTTTGTTAGTTTGATCTTCATTCCTGATCCTTGTATTGCGGCCATGATATTGCTGATATCCTTTCGGTGTTGTTGTATGTTTTCCAAGTATATGAGTACATCGTCCAAGTATACGATACAAAATATGTCGTGGTACTTATTAAGTACTTTGTTGATCCATCTCTGGAATGAAGCCGGTGCATTGGTTAGCCCGAAGAGTATAACCAAGTATTCGAACATTCCGTATCTTGAGGCGAATGTAGTCTTCCATTTGTCTCCTGCTTTGATACGTATATTGTAGTATGCGTCCTTGATGTCGAGTTTGGTGAAGTATTTTGCTGACCGCAGTCTGTCCAGTGCTTCTCCAATTAAGGGTAGTGGATATTGGTCTTTCTTGGTAACCCAATTGAGGGCTCTGTAGTCCACTCAGAGTCTCATTTTTCCTTCTTTCATTTTGACGAATAGTATTGGGGATCCTCCTGACGCGAAAGAGTCCCTGATCCATCCTCGCTTTAAGTTTTGCTCAATGTACTTCCTAAGTTCTTCGAGCTCTGCTTCTCCTACTGGGTATAACTTCTTGTGGGGAATCTCTTTTGTTTTTCCCATTTTTTCATCTTTGTCCAGCTAAATTTCATGATTGATTCCTGGTCTTCGAGGTGGTAGCTCGATAGCTTCCTCTTCTTAGAATAGATTCGTGAATTGGTGATATTCTTTTGCAACCAATTCTTTCCATCCTTTTTTGCTTTGGTATTTCTTGTCCTGGATTGCTAGCTCTGTGCTGATGTTAATTTTTGCTAGAACTGCTTTTTCGTCTTCGTATGTTCATTTGAGAATTCCTGTTGTATCTTCTCTTCGATAGTACCATTCAAAGGCTTGTGCTGTGATCTCTTTGATCTCAATTCTTTTTGTTGTGTCATGCTGGTTTTGGTCCATACTTCCAAATCCCTTGCTTCCTCTTGTGGTTTCTTCCAGTTGATCTACTTCATACAGATCTTCCTTGTTGATTTTTTCGATTATCGACTGTGCGATTCGATCGCCTTTCTGGACTTGGTAGTCCCCTTGAGCTAGGTTGGCCAGGACCACTTTGATTTCACCTGTATAGTCGACGTCGATCATCCCTGCCATGGTCATGAGCCAATGTTTGACAGCTAGACCACTGCGGGGTGCTATTCGTCCATAGGTGCCTTCTGGAAGTCTAATGGCTATTCCCGTTGCTATGGTTGCCTGGCCGTCGGCAGGTATCTTGATTCCTTCATTGCCATATAGGTCGTGTCCTGCTGCCCTTTTAGAACCCTTAGTAAGCACTCTTGCCTCTTGGTCCAGCCTTTATATCCGGACTCTCTTATCTTGCCGCATCTCGGCGAACTTTGCATGCAAAGTTTCTTCTTCCACTTCTCATATCGGTGTTGAGTAGACCACAGGCGAACTGTTGAGACATTGTGTCGCACATAGTTCGCTTGTAAAGGTCATCTTATTCTGGTTCCAATCGATTGTCGGATTATGCTTTCAAAACCATGGCATCCCTCGGACTATCTCATGGTTTTTTAGATCTGCTATTTGAAAGGTTGCCGTTTCCCTATGGCTGTCAATGTCCATAGGTACTGTCGCCGTATGGGTTATAGGACCCATAGCGCTTGGCTTTCAATCCGCTAAGTAGACTTGTCTCGCTTTCTTCGCTTATCTGGTGTGGAGGCTGTATTTGTCACATATTTCTTTATCGATGAAGTCTTCGGTGGCCCCAGAGTTGAGCATTGAATATGTTGTTGTTTCTTTGTTTTCTTCGTTGTATATCTTTGTTTTGATCATTACGTGATCTCCATCTTCTTCTCCTCTTTGCGTGTGTAGTGCCATGTCGTAGTTTACTACCTTGATGGGTTTTCCAGGTCCACATCTTAGGTCTCCCAGACTACCGTTTACTGGGGACCCTCTTCGTTTTCCTCTGGTGAATCCCCTGCTATCATTTCGCAGATGTTGCTCCTTTTTTGATTTTGGAAACGATTATTTCCAGCAGCTCTGTTTCCTTGGTATCCGTTGTTGGGTCAGCTTCTGCATTCTCATATCCAATGTCCTGCTTTTCCGCACCTCAAGCAGAGTTTTCCATTCAGTCTTCTGGCGTATTCTTCCTTAAACAGGTTCAGAGCCAGGCCTGCTCTTGATTTGTCTAACTCCATTGGCTCGCCTGGTGGTAATACTCGACTTTCTCCTCGAATTACTTGTGGTTTGAAGGTTCCGTCCACATTCCTGAATGATTGGACCACCCTGTGAGCTATAGTGTTTTCCGAGTTGCTTCGAACCATGTTTTCTTTGCTTTCTTTATCGATTGCCCATCTTGCAAATCGTTCAGCTGTCGTATAGTGCACGTCGGAGATTCCCCATGCCTCTCGGAGTCTCTCGCTGCAGTTTCTCAGGAGGATTATGTAGAGATTAGTATCATCAAACTCGGACTCGTATTCCAATAGTCGGCATTCCTTCCAGTATGCCGAGAATGTTTGTTTTCCTTGTTGGAGATTTTCTAGCTTTCATCTTGCTGTTTCTTTAGCGTTGGGATCTCCAAATTGTTCAAAGTGTGTCGCCTTGAACTCTTCGTATGTGACCCATTCCCTCTGCTTCCTTTCATCTTGGAAAGGCATGATCCATTGTCCCGCAAGTCCCCTGAGTAGAGATTCCACATATGGAATCTTGATCTCATCATGGTGATCTCCATAGCCCTTGACGGCAAAATATCCTTCACATTGTGCTAACAATATTCGTAGCTTGTTTTTAGCTCCTTCGTATATGTCAGGCTCCTTTGCTTTCAGTCTTTGGACATTTCCTTGCCTTGTATTTCGTGTAGCTGCGAGAAATGCCTGAAACTGATTTTCAGTCATTCCAAGTATGCTGGTTCCTGGTGCCGGAGTGGCTGGGGCCGGTGGCCCAGGTACTGCGGATTCCGACATTCTCTCGGGTCGTGGAGTTCCTGTAAGTGAGCTATCGACTGGTGATTCTTTCTCTGGGGTTACTGGGCTTGCTGCTCTCGAGGGTTCTGCTGAGACGTGATTTAAGGCATCGCTGAATCCTCCTAGGTTAAGGTTTTGATCGTCGATGTCGATATCTCCTTCCCTGTCTGGATTGAAGGATGCCGTCTTGTATCGTTTAGCGTTGCACTTAGGTAATACTTTGTAATGTAACGATCCCTCTCTGGATAGTTAGTTCTTGGTAACAGGGAACGATACTTCTCTTTCTGTCTTCTTCTTTCTTTAATTTATGATAGCTCTAGGCCTCTGCCTAATTTACCAATAGTACAAGACCTTTGCCTTCTATCGGGAACGCCTATCGTAAGCTTTCTCTAACTTGTCTTCGTGAAGGACTTTTCTTGGCGTAACAATAACAGTGCAATAAAGATAAAGATCGTAAAGTTGTTTTATATTCGTTAAAGTAAAAAGTAGGAAAAGTACTTAGAACAAAGCGTGAAGAGCCTATCTTCCTCGGCCATAACAGCCTTCTTATATAGTACTCTTCCCGCCCCAAGTCATGTGACTAAAAATAGTCACATGTGCAACCACAAATCCTAACAAACTAATCATAATGCAATAAACAAGTCATATGACTTGACTGAGTCATATGCGCAAAACCCATGACCTCATAATGAGGTTATATGCTAAACATAAATTATATGCGCAAGGCTTACCCGCAAGGCACACAAGGCATACTCGCCCAGCGCACGTCCCATGACTCATACTTGAGCCATGTGCGAAAGCATCACAAATCCCACATATAACAAATCATATAACCCACATGAGTTATATGCGTAAAACAACAACATACCTGTGACTCATGACTATGTGTCACGTGAAAACCTTTTCCATGTCAAGCCATGTTCGTGACAGTCGTACCTGTTCTTTGTACACTAAAAAGATATACTGTCTACGTTGCTGTTACAATAGTACTAAAGGATGTGTAGATTGTGCGAACTTTGGTGCTTGATATGGGGGGACTAGTAAGTATTTCTATTATTACTCCTATATATTCTACCTAATACCATGTAATGTATAGATTAAGCATTAACCAATACCTGCTTTTATTTGAAAAAAAATTACAGAACTAATGAATTGATGTATCTAGATTGCTGCACATGATCACTTATGGCATCACAATCAGACTTCCAGCTTCAAAAGTCAATGCTTGTTAAAGAGATAGAACAAAGTGGTCATTTAGTCATGTTCTTTCCGAAATTTCATTATGAGATTAACTGGGTGGAATACTTTTGGGCCCAATGCAAGAGATATGCCCATGAGTATTGCGACTATACACTTACTGGGCTACGTACTCAGATTCTGGATACCTTAGCATCAGTTAAAGCGACTACAATACACAGCTGTTATCACCAATGCCTATGGCGAATTCAAGCGTTTCATGGTAGAGTCACCTATGGAACTCCCAACTATGACAACTATGTCAAAGAATATAAGTCACACCAGAGAGTATACTTTTGTGAGGAAGATTTACAATAGTCATGGTTTTTTTTTTCTTTTCACATTTTATTTTTAAGTGAAGTGGAAATGAATGGATAGGCAGGGCATGGGTGAGAGTTCTACGGAGGTGGGCAATACAATTTTCATCAGCCTAAAAGCTTAGTCCTGTGATAGTAGCCCTCAACTTGAAATTTTTCATTCTATATATGCTATCAATTCTTTCAGTTTTCTTGAATTAAAAACTAAAAATATTTCCTATTTCTATCTTTCACCATCATAGTGCTAGCCAAGGATTGCCAACGATTACCAAGGAATTTCGTTTTTATTGCAAAAACAACCCTGTTCAAATTCATGAAAAAGTGAACAAGAGGATCGGTTTCAGACATCCGGAACTATACAAGTACTGATAGCCTGTTACCCTGACTGACACAACCCCGATGTTGAGCTAAGCTTTAAGTTATGATAACTTCACCATCTCATAATATTATCATAGCTATGATATGACACGGTACAAGCTTCGATTCTGAGCGGCGAGGCTCTCTAAGCTCTTAAGACCCCAAATTTCTGTGGTCTATGGCTGATTATGGCCTTGGTAATGAATGATTACTCAACGGTCCACTCAGTGTTGGTTGATCTGATCTATCCGTCCCATCCTTGTATGATACGAATATAATTTTACATTGACACGCAGGACGCAGCATAGACACTGGGATATTATTTGTTTTAGTTGACGCGTTCAACTCTAGCGATCACTGCGGCGGTTGACGTGCCATGCGGTATACCACGGCGGGATACAGTGCAAACTTCGGTATCGCACTATTCATGCCATCCACTCCTGAAGCAGATTCCCTAAGTATCATATTTGACCAAGGTACATACAAGTAACAATTCCATCAACTACTCCGCCTTCTCTCACTCACCGACTACCTATTGATATGGCATCCAAAATTTCAAATCCACATTATTAAGCATCAGCGGCGTACGCCATGAATCCAATTCAATTGCCCTACGGTACTCCATTCTCCTTTCCACCTTCTTCTACTATCGGACACAAAACGACAACCGTCACAGCTACCAAGCCAGCTGTGACCATCAACTTCATTGATCCCTACTGCTAATCGATCGCTATCAGTCAGTTCTGAAAATGGGGCCTTTGCGTACATGTTTTCTGAGGATATCTGCCGAAGGTAATTGGTTTGTTAGGCCCTGGAAACCAGGGAATTTCTCGCTGGCAATCTTAAATGTGACCGGCTCCAGAAAGGCACCCGTAGAGAGGTTTGGAAAGATCTGTTGGATTGACGTTGCTTTTGGTTTTTCTATTTGAGCACTAGGACTAGAGTTACGAAAGCTGAGGGAGAGTTTGGTGGGGTTGGAGGGGTGGGGGACACTATCGGGCGGGCGAGGTGTGGGGGGAGGAAGGGGTTGAGCAATGCCGTTCGATTTAGGCCATGCCTGGATAGGTCGAATTACAGGTAATTGGTGTCCACTCGTCTTATCGGATAACGTTGTTTTGGGTGATACGAAGCTAGGCATCGTTATTCCCAAAAATATGTGCAGTCCACACAAGTGCCACCATACCACATGGATGGCGGAAAACCGGGCAGTTTGACTTTCATCGTAAGCCAAGACTGAAAAGGCCACGAATAGTGTCGAAGGGTTCAAGCATTGACATTACAAGCACAAATTTCGCCAAGTTTACCACAGATCACTATCTCGGCACCTATCCAGCGTTTGATGATGATATTGTTCCCATCAAGAACAGAGAAGAAAGAGATTGTAGGAAAGCTGTTTATTTGCCGCAAACCCAATTCCCCCACCCAGGCGAATTCGATATTAGCCCCCCCTCCAGTTTTAATTTTAATTTAAGATTTAATCTCTCCTTGGGGGTCTGTTCCCACCGCCGAACCTCCTGTTGTCCTGAGGTTGTTGTTGAGCCACAGGGATGACGGTGACAGGGATAGCGTCAAACTAGATATCAAGAAACTTTCAGCACAATTCTTAAATCGAGGTCCAGGAAATAGTAAAAACGTACGCCCAAGTGCTTCAACAAGTCCTTGGTTTCGGTATCAACTTCCAAGGTAGCGCTATCACTCGCAGCGTAGTCAAGAGCCGAGATATCGGGAACATATTGATCCTTCCTCTCACGCTCCTCCTCCTGAAGCTTGAAGGAGATGCCACGGACGGGACCTCTCTCGATACGCTTCATCAAATGGGTGGTGTATCCGGCGATCTGGATGCCCCTGCGGGTCAGCAAACTAACCGCCCCGAATGAAGCCGAAGAAGGCGCACCTTGTTCCTTAATCTCTTGGAAGCGATAATAGCGATCTCATCGCAGATTCGCTTGTTGGTCTCGAAGTCAAGGGTAAGCTTGGGGTAGTATCTCTCAATGATGATCTTGGAAGACTTTTTGACGGTCTTTGTGCGAACTGTTGGACACCCCACATTAGCCTGCAACCCAATTAAGGGGAGACCGGGGCAAAAACTCCGTACCGCGACCCATGATTTCCGATTTTGTGGATACTGGATGGTTAGTCAAGAGATGGGTTTCTGGTGGTCGTCGGTCGGCTGGTCGTTATGTTTGGCGTGGGAGGTTCGAAAAATTTGGGTGGTGTGTGAGGTATGGTTGTGTGGGTAGCAGAGTGGGGTTGTGCCCTAAGACTGCTTTGAATTTGTGGCTTGGCGCCTTTCTGTATTAGAATGGACGAAACCACAAGCCACTCGGACACCCCCTCACTCGGACGGCTACAGTAACTCGAAATGGTGCAACTACGATACGAAAAGACTCCTAGAAGATCAACCAATTAGCGCCTATCCGAGTGGTTTGTGGTTTCGTCGATTGCGTGCTCGGGAATGATACTCGAGTACAAGTATTTGTAATGCACGGCACTGGTAATTTACCGATATCATACAATGAAATGTTATGGGCCACTATCTAAAAGATCTAATCAGATATGTTGCACTCATCTCTTCCTCCTGTCCACAACCAAACATTGCACTTGGTATTGCTTACCGGGAATAGATCTCCATCCCCCGCCAAAAAATATGTCAGCCCTGGAAAGGCGACAGAACGCAAACGAGGAAGAGAGTAAGGTTTATAAGCGCGAAACACCGGAATGGGCCCAAATATTACAGTGAGTAAGACACTAAAGCGAGCCAACACCTTACAGGGCAAGAGGCCACACTCGATGTCTCAAGTGATGCCTTGCTACCGGTTGTTTCTTGGCACTATATGCCCAGGTTTTGCAACGTTCTGTTTCCGAGGGTACCTGGGAAGGGCCAAATTACAAATTGCTCTGCGCCTCAAGGATGCTCTGGCGCTTAGGATTTGAAGTTTTAATTCACCCACGCTTCGGCGTTATCACAGTCATGATATGTCACTCGATTGGGTGCTTTAGGCTTATTCTACAGTTAGATAACACGTCTTGGCTTGAATATAAAAGTATGGTAACGCTTACGGTACTTGTGCTCCCCGACTTGAACTCAGACGGCATAAGTGCCCTGAACGAGGGTCATAAATATTAACACTCTCCTATCATACTATGATACATTTTTCAGTCATCCGCATTCAGTCATCCGCATTCTCCCCTACAAACCAGATACGAGTATGGTACTGTATGCAATGGGTTAATACGAGTGATTCTCCACCGAGACCCTCGTTCTTGAATCTAGAACAGTCAGCCAGTGCAAGGACTATCTCGCTCACATATAATAGGGGCGAGTGCTCGGGTTAGCAATAACAAAATGTCCGTTGGAGAAGAGGAGCAAGTAATTTAATCCAGGCTCCTGCAGTTCGGGCACGGTGCTTGGCCCCTCCTTGATCGCAATTGGGTCAAATTTTTCAGGCACTGGTGATTTGGCATACGAAATCAGTTAGAGAATATTATCATCCCTTGCTAGGTGAATCAAGATATCGCACGGAACCAATAGCAAGCGCTCGAATTGGAGGTAAACAAGGAGACATTCCGGGAAGTGATTTTTCACTAACGAACTAGGATCAATATGCAGTTTTCCACTTATGTATAGTACTGTACTTACAACCTGGGGTTCTTCACTCCGTTCTAGATATGGGTGGCGGTACCAGCTTTGAACTGGCTTGAGACCAGTAGTACCGCTGTGGAGTGAAGACGCTGTGGGCTGCAGTGGAAAAACAGGTAGACTAACCCTAGGAAAAGAAATCAGTTCAGGACATTACAGTAGGAAAATGTATAACTCTGCACTCAAAGGCAGCATATTTGCCCAGAGCCCTTTATAGTGAAGGTTAGCCTTTCTTCCGTGTATGATACAATATCATCGCGGCTCGCATGATCATAAACTGTTGCGCCAATTAGGACTAGGCCTCGGATAGGGAGAAGGCGTATCTATAGGAGGGGGTCCAACTAATAGGGGTTCAAACTTTACCGCTTGGAAATTTTCATTGTCTTTCGTGTGCTATGCTTAAGTATGACGATTACTTGAAGTCGTACGCATACTCACCCCATTCAGGAGATAGGTGTGGCTTAATATATCAGTCAACGAAGTCAACAGGATGTCCGGGCAGATCCTATCCTTCTTTAGTATTCTCCCTGTTTCTTAGGGAAGGTTTCGCTCCTCCATAACTTTGAACCCTATAGGGATTCCTTCCTCAACTCTTATTATTATACCTCCCTATATTTGTTAGAAACCGGTCGTCAAACAGCTATGGAGAGAAAAGATAATGCCCAAGCCCCTGAAACCAATACCGAAAACCAACAAAAATATGCTCCCCCGCAGGGCCCCCCTCCCCCGATAGTTCCTGAAGGCTGGATTCCCCAATATGATCCAACATATCAACGATTTTACTACGTGAACCTCGCCACTCAAAGATCACAATGGGAAAAGCCACCTGGAACTGTTGATGCCTCTATAGTAGGAGCAGGTTAGTCCATAATCTATCTGTAATGTGTTAAACCAGACTCTAACCATCCATAGCATCCAACGGAGGTAGCAATGCTTGTTATCAAACTCCCCCTGCGCCAATGCTAGTATCCCAAACTTCAACCCATGAAGACCCAGCAACTTCTCATATGGGTTTCTACAATCAACAGATGGCGGAAAAGGAACAGCAAAAGAAAACAGGGTTCGCTAGCCAGGTCTCGTCGTTTTTCAAGCATGGGTCTTCTAGGTCAGAGCCACAACAGCAGAACCCGCCCCTTGTGTATTGCTCTCCTCAGGTACCTCATCCTCAGGCAGCATACATGCCGCAGCAAAGGTCCAGTGACCTGGGCATAGTTGGTTCTTTGGCTTTGGGTGCTGGAGGGGGGTTGTTAGCTGGGATGGCCTTGGAGAATGCTATCACCAACGGTGGTGACGAGAGATATGACCAGGGGTTTGTGGATGGTGCGGATTATGCCGGAGAGAACAGATATGGGGTTTCAGAGCAGTTAGAGGAAGAGAGCATCCAAGGTGAGGGGACGGACCCAGAAGGCTTTGGCGAGGATAGCTAGGGAGCTGGCTAAGGAGTAATACCGGTGCTGGAATCGGAATTAATGGTTTGCTCTTGTTTAGTTTGCGGTGGCCAAGGCTCCTAGGAACTAGTTTATGGCGTTGTTTGAGCGCAGTAGTGGAGCAATTGCGGGCTTGTTTGGGCTGTACTGTATCATATTTGATTCAATGAGGACAACCCTTAAATACCTCATGAGAATTCCCTAGGGTTCATTGGACCTTGACTTACAATAAGGTAGAGAATCACCAGACACTTACTCGGATCATCGAATCAAAAAAAAAGGGGGGGGGGACATTGTTGGTTCCAGGATAGAGCCTAGAATAGCAAAAGTAGAGCTACCGGTAGTGCTGCTGGTATCCGAGAAATATGACAGGATAGAATAGCGGAACGTTGGTCGACATGCACGATAAACCCCAGCTCGGATGAACGGTTGCAACCGTGACCCCACGCACGGGTGGCCACCTTGGTGCTATGCGGGCATAATGGTGCCGTCTCCAACCGACCGACCAGACACACCACCACAGCACACAACTACTACGATATGGCTGCACGGCAATCCACCCCCCTACCGCCGCCCCGCCAAATAATCACCTCCCTAGTCAATCAAATTAAATCCCTCCCCCCACCTTCACCAGCTGTATCTCCACCCTCCAACCCCCTTAAAACTGTCCCCGCATCAGCCCGCCAACTTTTCATGTCTGTCCACTGCCTATTGCCATCCGTGTTTCTTCCAGCTCTTGATCTCCTCGATAAATCCCTGGTAACCAGGTACACAACCGACTCCGGCAAGTCAGTTCACTACGTGAAGTCCACGCAGTCGCTGTCACGAGGGAAGTTTTCGGTTGCTGGGCCCGTGTATGAGGTGAGAACTAAGGCGTGGAGCTGTAGTTGTTCTGGGTTTGCCTTTGTAGCTTTTGGGGGATTGGGGATTCGAGAGGGGGATGGGCAGGAGGGGGGTGGGCAGGAGGGGGAGGGGGAGGGAGAGGAAGGAGAGGAAGGGTGGAGCTGGGGCGGGAAGATAAGAGGTGGGAGTCCGCCGGTTTGTAAGCATCTTGTTGCTTGCGTGCTGGCGGAGAGGTGTTCGGAGATGTTGGGGGGGTATGTAATTGAGAAGAGAGTGGGGTTGGAGGAGTTGGTCGAGATGGCGTTTTTGTGAGTAGGAGTTTAGGCTGCGGTGGTGGGAGGAGGGTGGGGAATGGCTTGGTTCGGGTGAATCTTTAATTGATATTAGAGTGGTTTCGGGTATGAAGCGTTGCGTAACTTGTTCACCGGCATTTAGTGATTTCCTTGGAGCCTATCTTGAATTGAAGCTTTAGTACAGTACCTGATTAGCTACCGACATTGGTGTAGGAGATCATGGAATAGAGTTCCTGTGCAGAGTTTGAGCTTTTCCCGAATGTCAAATACCAGTGGAGTAGTCATTGGCCGCATATAATTCGATCTTTTGATGTCAGTCAATGTCACAAATCTTACTTAACCACCCTTTTTCAACATTTTCCTCGACCCTCGATCTCCAATAACACCATGCCATGGGTACCCTGTAAGCCAAAAGATCCAGCCTTAAACGGCACTTTATCCTTAGTGCAGGGGCAATACGGGGCACATCCGGTACCTTGGCTTCTCTTATGGCGGGGACATGGAGGTACGGTGGGTATGGCTTCTCTCCAGTCTTTAGGTGGCATTGGTGGATGTCCGATAAATCGGTGACAAAACCGGAGTTCAGATTGGGCTCTGTTTGTATTCTCCTGTGTTTTCCAGGAGAGCACCCCACTGCTTGTTGCTACAGGGAATCTCTTTTCATCTCCCTTCTTTGTCCAAAAGGTTCTTTGTTTCCGCAAGCATCACTCCTGAACCTTGATATCTGGGAAAAAAAGAAGAAAAGGGGGGGCGAAAGTGCAAGAAAGAAGTGTAAAGAATCAGATGTCCTCAGAGCCATTCTGGCGTCGTTGGAGATTCCGGATACTATAGTCTGATTTTAAAAGAGTGTGTTGCAGATTGCTAATACAAAGGTGCATGTCACGGCCGCCAGAGGAATTTCTATTAATTATGATATTATTATATCTTCGCAAAGGACCTCCTAATCAACCCCTCTCCTGGAGGTGGCACCGGTGCCAAGCACGTAGTAGCAGCAGCAGCCTCATCCTCCTCCCTTGGTAGAGAGAAGACTTTCTTGAGGGAAGTTGGATAATCAAATCGCATGCCTAATGCACCTACGAAGAACTCGTTGCCGATCCGAACGTAGACATAATCTGCGTAGCCACCCCCATTCACACTATCTCCATAACTGCTCGTTTGCCCTGAGTGCAGATAAACCAATCGCCTGTGAGAAGACGTTCACTGGACGCTTCTCGGACGGAGATACTGGTGGACATTTCGAGGAAGAAGGGGATGTTTCTTATGGAGGCGGTATGGACGAGGTACCCTCCGGTTGGCATTAAATGGGGGGATCAGGCAAAGGGTGGGGAGAATGGGGAGCTTAGGAGGGTTATTGTGGATCTGAGTTTCGCTCAGCAGAATTCGGATCCGGATTATTATAGGATGATTAGTCCAGGCCTTGTGGGTGGGGCTTTGCTGGATCGCGGATTCTTCTCTTCTTATTCATATCTCCGGTTCCATATCGACAAGCTGGCTATCGTAGTTGGCCACTATTGTTACTAATACCTTTCGAAGCACACTTGTACGAGAGCAGGTGCGGATAACGTTGTGGTAGCTATCATACCTTCCCGAGGCCAATCGGAATAGCTATCATACTGTACTAGCGGTATCTGCGTAGCTGCGGACCTAGGGGTTCGTGGTTCAGTGGCTATCAAGACACAGGGAGCCGAAGGAGAGGTTCGGGTTGCCCATCCGGCGTACCGCTCGGGATCTTACACCATCCTTCCCACCGATACGAACTCGAACCCGAGGAATAGGCAGATTCATGTCCCAGCTGGGCATTGAGTGCACAGGGGGCAGATGCCTAGTTAAGACGTTTGAGGGATGGAAAGTTAGAGAGTGAGATCATTTTACTCGAGGAGAGTATTTTTAATTTTTATCATAGCCATGGATAAGGTTATATAATAAGGAGATTGGGGACTTTAAGTATCCAGAGAGGGTTGAGTTCACATATTATTGGGTCGCTTTCCTGCTAATGTCGCTGGGGATTGTGGACAGCCTTTGCTTGGCAACCTATCACTTTGTTTACACCCAGTACTGTAATAGCACCGAGAATTGAGTGCAAGAAGGACAGCTATTCTTGCTGTTCCGCTTGTTCTGTAGAACGGTACTGGTATTGCCTGTTCAAAGGGGTATTTCTCTGTTAAACAATTAAAAATTTAATTGTATCCATCATATCTACTCGTATGGCGCCCACGGCTGCCCATGCTTGGCTGAAAACTGAGCCCGTAATGGGGGCTGTAAGAGCTGATTTGTGCCGTTGGTAAGCGATTGGAATTCCTCACTGTCTAAGAGGACTCGGATTGTGGGATTCTGATATCGTGGCACCCCTATAAGCACAAGTCTTAAGTTGGACCTGCGTGACTACGGTAGGCGATAGATTCAACACAAACTGTCGTAGCCCCGGTAACTTTTCTGTCTTGCACAATACAGCACCGTAATGTGGTGTAATTTACTTAAATCCCGGCACCAATAGTTGTGCTTCATGACTATTCTCAGCATACCTAATAAAAACTTCCGAATCCGAGTACTTGATCACAAATACTTTTAGTTTAAAGGTTCAATTTTAGCAGGAGGGATAAGCTCGTCCTAGAAGAATTGCTGTAGGGGATTCAACAGTATCCGAACCAAAGATTAACTTGATATACTAGCACCAATGTCCCTAGATATCGCGGCAGCCACCACAAATACTGCCTTGAGTGATGGTCCCTGGCATTGAATAGCTAGTATGGATTAACCTTTAATGGGCTTAACTACCATAATCGAACGTGATGTATCGTAGGAGTACTTTATACCCCTCTGCTACCAATTTTTGTTTGGATACTTTTGAATTCCTGCGACACCCCTGCCGTACTATAATGAGGCTTCCATACCGCTACTTGTACAAGTATGAGTACCGGTAATTGCCAAGCAGACACAGTTGCTTTACAGTGCAGGATGATAAGATCAGGTTAGATAACACGAATTTGTCTCTCATGTTCATCTTTTCCTCGGGTGACACCAAGTCAGGTGTGGCAATGCCGCCGCCACCTCTTATCCGGCAGCAAGGGCGTCTGCAGTCGATTGGGGAAAGAGAATTTCGAAGATTTCTTTTCTAAAAATCAATTTTTCAAGCTCTCGAGACCTAATCTGCTGAAGGAGCCATAGAGAGCCCGCTGACCGGCACATCTGTGCTGGGACACGGACATTGACTTACCCCCCCACCGTTGTTAAACCCCTTCTGGGTGATACAGTGCAACGATTCTTCTCTTGCACCTCCGCACTCCAACCGTTCAAACACGGGACCAGCCTACAATCACCCCTGACATCACGCTCTCATCTGATTCGGATCGGACGGGATTTACCTTTCAAGTGTTCACAAACTCACACGCGTTCTCAATCCCTTATACACTTTCGTTTTGCTAGGTTATCTCGAGCATGAGTGGTTGGAGGGGTCCAGCAAGGGAAAGAAGCCGCGAAAGTTCCCGTCAATACCATCATTCAGGTGAGAGAGAGAAGAAAAGAGAGTACGACCGGGGCCATAGCGGAGGTGACGAGCAGAGAATAGACAGGTATCGAGATTGGGAGCGACCTCAAGGCAGTGGACCGCAACAGCCACGCCATCCCCATCATCCCTACAGCGGACCTGGTAGATCGAGAAGGGCTTCGGGCGGCGGTTTTCACCAAGAAGACCCCATCCTCGAACATCGTCGGGAGTCAATCGGCGGTGCCAATCAGACACCGTTTAGCGATACGGCTCGTCGGGGCTCAGCAAGCTCAGCTGCCTCGAAAGCGCAAGATCCGTTGCACGCTTCCCCTAGAGAACGGGGAATGATCGAACAATCTGGACACAAACGAAAACTAAGTCCTGGCTGGGCACGCGGTGGGGAAGCGACGAAGTTGCGCGGGGACCCTGATAACAGGCGCAGTTCCTACGAGCGACCTGACCCTCCTTCAATTGCTGCCTCACCCCACGACCCACCACTTCACTCACCATCCATAACAACTCCAAAAACACCAATGATTTCCTCGAACAACCCACGCCCGTCCGATCCACGTCTCGCCGCAGCAAGCACGCAGAAGATGCCTAATAGCTTCGCCAGGTAATTTTTGTTTTTAATTTTCAGGTTTAAGCTATCGATTAACTAATAGTGATGCTGCGGCGTTAGTATCTTCCAAGAGGCAGCATACGCATTTATTAAACGCGAGGATGCAAGAGAGGCTCATAGTAAGGCCGAGGCTGATCGTAACAAAGTAGCTGAATATTTCAACGCGTTTCCAGTAATGCGCGATAGATACGAGGGGCGTTTAGAGAATACACGAAAGGAGCTTGCGCGAGCCAATAGGGGTTTGGAGATCAAATCCAGGCCTTTGGAGACTATATGCCTTGAGTTTGCGAGGGAGAATTGCGCAAAAAAGGAACTAGAACCGATGGTACCATTTCTTCGACAACTCAGGCACGAGTTTGGGACCTCCGATTCCCTTGCACAATTCCTAAAATCATCCCTATCACCTTCCACAAATCTATCGCAGCCTCAACAATCAGCTGCCAAGCCTGATGAGTTGCAGAGGCTCAGTAGTGAGTTGGCAAACTTAAAGAAGCAGCAGGACGATGAGGCGAAACTCCGCCGAGAGCTCTCTGGAGACTTCCGTGAATACAAAGATAACTCAAGCAAGCGTCTCAAGACTTGTGAAGACAAATTGGAGGATGTTGAAACTTCTCAACGAGACCTACGGAGTGAGCTCGACCAAACAAAGGAAGAGATGCGTAGGGTTGTCGATGATATTAGAGGGGTTCAACAGTCCTTAGCTCAGCTTCAAGAAAGCAGTACTAAGAACACCCAGAACTCCGTGCCTACTGCCACTGGAGCCAACCTGAGTTCGGATGTTGCAGAGGTAAGTATCGGTCTCGGCGAATTTTGTATTCCTTTGAATTTCTGCTAACGTTCAGTAGATCAAAAGGGTTGCACAGGAAACCGTTTTAACACTCGTGAGCCGTTGCGAAAATCTGCAGGAAAAATATCTGCAATTTGAGACGAGAGTGAAGGAACTGGAGTTGAAAATTGATAGTATCGACGCCAGCCCTGTATCTTCTGACGCTATTGCCCGACTCGAGAAGCAGTTGAAAATCCAAGATGAAACCATCGACAGTATTAGACAGAGTGCGGAAAACGATACTGAAATTATGATGGAACAATTCACAACTATTGATGCCAGCATTCAGGAAAACAAATTTCAAACCTCTCAGCTCTCGGCGGACTTGGAAGAGCAAAAGGCAGTAATTAGGAATGGGATGGGTCAGGATAAGAATGCTTCGGAAGTCCAGGCAATCCTCGGCGAGCATAGGACGAATATCAATACCCTGAAAGCGGAGCTCCAAAATCTCATAACCAGGCAGCATGATTATGCCTCCAAACTTCATGACTTGGACAGAAATTTTTCAACTATCACGCCCAAACTTTCGAAGGAAATCGAAGCCACTCAGACAAAGTTGGCAAAATGGGAGAATAGCTTGGACGGTTGTCTTACTGCTGTCGCACACTTGGATCAGAAAATGTCTGCGTTTACAACCAAGGATTTCTACGAAAGAGTTGTTTCATCTCTTGTTGCCATCAATCCGTTGCTGTTCAACACTACCGGCCAGCTTCAACATATGCTTAACGAGAACAAGAAGGTTTCCACCACTGTTCAAAGGTTATTGGTAGAACATCAACAAAATCAAGCAAGTGAACCTACCCAGCAGCAACAACAGTACCAGCCCCGGCAAGGGGCTCCAGATCCATCCTCAACCAACACCGAAGCCGCAAACGGGACTGCTAAACCTGGGGAAGCTGTGCCATCCGAGGGACCTGGGTCTTTATCTCAAGCCCTAAAGGATATAGAGTCCCACACCCGGGCCCTTGAGGAACTCACTAGGCGCGTGGATCAGCACATTGAAACCTACAACGGCAAGATGAGCGACATTCGCGAGTGGACTATCATTGCAACCAAGAAGCTCCAGGAGAATTCGGATACATGCGGTGATATGGCGAGGGAGGTCAACCTGATACAAGCTTTTCTCAATTCAGCCAATGAAAGCGCACCCCCCGCCGGCTCTGGACAGAACCAATCTCAGTGGCGCGCCGTGAGTGCCTCCACGGCACCGCGTAACCCTGGCCTCGAATCTGATGTGCAGTCTGAATAAGAGGATACTGGAGATGAAAGCTCTTAATACAGTGTCTTATCTTCCTCTAACAGATCCGTATTCTGCTTCTTGACGAATGGGGGGAAAAAGGAGAGGGGATATTGCTTTTCTTAGTCTAGTCTTTCTTCTTCCCTTTCTTGTTTTTCCTTGTTTTTCTTACCTCGCTTCTTTCCTATGCTTCTCTACCCCGCAATACCTTACAAAAGTTTCCGCCTCATCTCGTTTTCCCTCTATAAGCTCTTCGGGATCCTTTTAAACGCAAACTATACACAATCCATGATAGCGACGTTATACCGTCAACTTCCTCCTCATTGTCGCTTACCTTTTGCTCATTTATTCTTCCCCCTCTTCCCTTTCCCTACGCTTTTCCAAGCGTTCCAAGATATACCTGTATTAATTTCTTTTACACCGATTCACTCCTTCCCCACTTCCCACTTTCACAATTGGCATAACTCTCTGTTCTTGTAGGTACCATAGCTCGCTCCTTCTTGCAACATCTTTTACTAAAAAAAAAAAGCTACCAATCAAGAGTGACCAGCACTTCCATTTTCTCCCCATTTTCTCTTTTCCTTTCACACTGTCAAGTTTTGTTTTTCCGGTTTCTACTCTATTCGATTGGATAGGATGGGGGTTTGGGGGCGTTTGTTCACTTTGCTTTGTTTTTGCGTGGGTTAGGTTGGTTTTTTTTCTTCACAAATATTTCGTTCAGTATGATACAATACGTTTTTTCGCGAGTTTGCTAGGGTATGGTTGGGAAAGTACTCGTACGAAGTATAATGTTCTGAGCCCTGAAAAGGGTGTTTTATACCACACAGAAAGGTGGCGTAGGAGACAATGTGAGAAGCGGGTTTGCTCTCGATTCCTTGCTCCTATATTTGTTGGGTGGAGCACTCTACACCGCAGGTATCATAGTACGAGTAGGTTAAGTATGATCGATACGGGTATATCTGCGAATCGAGGATATCGTGAGATGCTGAATTTGTCGAAATTGTCATTATATCATACTCGCCCGGCTGTGTTCTCGCTATGAGTGAATGTAGCATGAGTTTCCCTTGCCTCGTTGGTTTGGGTAACTTGATCGTTGTTTAGAGTTCTCAAGCGCTGCAGCTGATTCCGAGTCTCGTATCATAACAAACCCACTGCTACATAAATCTCATTTTCTTTTGATATCATACAAAAACCCATTTTTTTGTCACTTCTAGCTTGCGACACCACACCGGTATCATATACTCGAGTACCACTACCACCGCCACCACCCAAATAATATGGTGATGGTAACCGCGGGATAGTACGGTAAGGTCGGTACCAGCACCAGGTCAAAACGTTTCGTCCGACCCAGGCTTTACACCAAAATTTGACACTTTCAAACAGACAATTACCCACGCTACCTTCCTGAAAACACCTTAAATTAATCTATCAGTTTGACAATCACTACTTGTACCTATTTAAATCACTTGAACCAGAACTGCGTGGGATCAAAACTGTGTGCATTATTTACAATTGCGTTGACTAGTGTATCATAAAAGTGACCCAAAATTTTGTATGGGACTCCATACAAAAAGGTACTATACATTGCAACCAATATGATACCTCACACTGAATTCACACTTTCTCAGCCAATTTATAATTTTTAGGAATTTCACAAAATTTCCCTTTTTGTCTACAGGCTTATTGATGCTCTGCCGAATTTTGGCAGGTTCTTATGGCCAGTGTGCTCTGGGGGAAGGTGATGAAAGTGGCAAATTTTGGTGTAAAAATGGCATCGAACGAAACGATTTGACCTAGTACTGTACTCGAGTATTTTAGCAGTTGTTGCACACCGTCAGGAATCCTGAACGAACAAAATAGACAACCGAGATTGTATCTGCCCCGAAGCCATCACACTCTCCCGAGTACAGAAAGTGAATCAATCACTGCGAGTCGTAAAGGGCGCTTAATCGGATGCACCACAGTTACTAATAACGGTACGGCCCTGGCGACAGTGACGGAAGGGGTGTCGGAGGTGTGGAGCAATACCGGCACCCAGGCTTTATGAACACGACACAGCAAATCGCGGTGACTTATCGCCAGCGTACCGTAGGCGACAGGAGTAGAGAGTGCATCGAGGTGGGGGAATCTCGGGTTTACCTACCAGCCCAGCCCAGCCCAGCCCTGTTCGATTAACATTCCCGTTCACCGGACTTCTGGCGGTCAGGCGAGTGATTCCTCGTGATGACGCGTAACGTATCCCCATCCTGGAGAGTGTATGGGATATCATACTGGTAGCTGGGTTTCTGGGTGATGGCGACATCCGTGTTGTTCCCCTTTCTCTAACCATATCCGCAGCGAATGCCGCACAAGGACGAGAGGTTGGTCATCGGTTCTGTTTACAACTGGGCAATTCTGGGAAGAGGACTGGGTGGGGTCGAGGCTCTGCTTGTGGTTGGTGGTGCATACTCCGATAGATTTGGTCGTTCACGCTCATTAGGGATGAATGAATGGGGGAATGGTAGGGGGAACTGCTACGATGGGACTTCAATTGGGGAATGGAGTGGGGGGTGTTGGTGGAGTGTTTGTGGGGAGCATATCCATACGAGTAAAGGAAATGAGAAAAAATATCGGTTTTTGTGGTTGTATGATATCATAATATTACTTGTATCAAGATACTATATGGGTAGCTGGGCGTCGGTGATAGATTAGGTTTACCATGTCTGTTCCATCCGCCTCGCATCCACCCCACCACCCCACCACCCAATGCGGCTCAAGCAGATCGCCAAGAACAATACCATCCACCAATCTACGAGTACTGTGACGGTACAGTACCTGTAGACTATCCTGCCCACCACCAAATACAATATCCCACGGCGAAAAGGGAAAGAAAGGAAAAGAAAAAGAAAAAAGCATGCCACCCCAATCCCTCCACCACCGCCGAACCCACAACCTCCTCCTAATCACCCGCCTCCTCTCTGCGTGACGGGGTATCCCCATTCACGCTACTACTAGATTCCCTCTCGCAGTCGGCGCGACCGCTGCTGCGAGAATACATCCGGCGCCAGCAGAGCGGTGCACGGGTAGTGTTTGTTTCCTTCGAAACCGCGGTAGCGCCGGAGGGCGTGAGCGTATTTATTAGGGCCAGCATGAAGGAATTGGCCAGTTTGCAGCGGGAAATTGGCGGTGCCGCTGGTAGTGGCAGCGGCGGTACTCGTTCGTCTCCCCATCTGTCCGGCCTGCAGGGGCGGGAGGAGGAGGACTAATTGGCGGGGTGATAGGAACGTTGTTGATATTGGATAGCTTGAATACCCTGTCGACTGTACACCCGCAGTCTCTCACGCTATTTTTATCTTCGCTTTTGACCCCTGGGATGGTGTTGGTTGGGGTTTACCACCTTGATCAACCCGTACCTTCCTCCTCCTTCTCCTCCTCCTCCTCCTCCTCGACTCATATAGGTCCGCAGCCACTCACGCTGCTGAAATATCTCTCCACAACACTCTTAACGACTCACTCCCTCCCGCATGTCCTCCTCCAGAAGCGGCACAAGGACGTGTCCCTCCCGCCGCCAATATGGGGGCTTGATGAGGGCGTGGAAGGAGTTCTGGTTGGGCTGGGGTCGAACGCAGAAATGGTTGTTGAAATGGAGTACAGGAGGAAGTCCGGACGGGCTGTGGTGGAGTGGTTCGTTATAGGAGGGGGGCAGGGGAAGGGCGGGGTTATCCTTTTGGAGGATCATCCGCTTTGGAGGGTTTCTGAAGGGGTTAGGAAGGGGGAGGCTGGAGAGTTAGAGGAGAACAACGGGATTGATGGAATCACGTTTGAACTGGGGATTACGGAGCGGCAGAGGAGGGTCCGTGAGGAGGTGCAATTGCCGTATATGGATGCTCAGCGGGAGGGTGGTATTGGTGGGGGTGGGGCTATATTGTTCACGCCGGAGAAGGAGGCGGATGATTTTGATGAGGAGGAGGATGAGATTTAAGGTTTAATACGATGGGAGGGTTGATTGGTTTGGCGCTTTTGTGATATGGTAGAGGGAAGGAGGCTATCTGACATCCCCCGCGTACTAGTGTGTGTGAAAAAAATAGAATACAGGTTTATTGAGTATCCATTGCGTCTCCTTCTTCATCTGCGTCCGGATTCTCGGCTTCTCTCGCGCGCCTTGCGTCAAGGGCTTGCTTCCGCAGCATCTTGTAAATATCTCTCTTCAGGTTTATGGTCTTCGCCTTTAACGTCCCGACTGCGGAAAGGAATATCTCGTCCGCGTCGAACTGTCCGGTTGATTCCACTGAAACTGTTCACCCGGGCCGATCTATTAGCCACCTGTTTCCGCTCATGAAAGAAAACTGAACAACCTACAAATAAAATGATCCCTAACCCTCCCCAACTCCACTATCCCTTTAAATTCATCATGCCTTAATACCTCCCGGGAAACAGTATCATTCCTGACATTATCCACAACTGCCTCCTTCTCCCCGTCCTTCCTCTCCCGGATGGCAATCACACCTTTAGGAAAACAAGCAGCAAACCTCTCCGCAGCCTTACCGCGAATCGGTTTCTTGATCTTGATATCCGGCAAAAGCCTGTAACTCGCCGTAGCCACAGGGGAAAATTTAGCATGGTCCTGGCCGATCCCCTTAATGCAATGCATAGTTAGATCGATCTCCTGCCCGGGTCGGAGTTTCGCAATGAGGATGTCGGGATTGGCAGCGCGGACGGGGTCGTGCGCGAAGGACTTGATCTGGCGGCCGGCAGGTTCGAAGAGTATGTCCGAGGCGTAAACATTGTGGTTTATGTAGAGTTTGTCGGGGTCAGTGTCCGTCTTTTTCGCATCGGGATTGCGCTCGCAGGCCTTTTTGAGGTACAGGACAACGGTGTCTTCGTCAGTTGGTTCGCGGGGAGCGGAGTCCTCGCCGCCTATAGTTCGCGTGTACGCATTAGTCGTAATTAACTTCCGGAGGAAGACATTATGGGGAGAGGTGGAGGGGGAGGGCGTTACGCAGGTACCAAGACAGCCCCTTCAGCGCATCCTTATCTCCGCACAGCGGGATGAGGCCCAATCTGTGCGCTAGAACTTCATCTTGAATTATTGAAGTGTTGTTACTGACGTAGACGCTTTCGATCGCGAGTGTTGGCACCTCCGCAATCATGATCCTACGGAGGGTGTTTGCGATTGCGGCGTCCGTGTGGATTAGGTCGAATTGGGAGAAGAGGGGGGTGTTGCGGAAAAATTTAACTCTGAAGGTCTGCTCCCTGGTGTTAGTGATGAGGAGGTAGGGGGCGGGGGAAGGGAGGAGGACTCTTCGAAAATGCTTGATGTTCCATGAGTGGTCTTCGCCGGGCCAGTGACCGGGGAAGTCGGTCGAGGAAACATTGGTTACAGTTTCGGCTTTGACGCCGACAATCTGGATGTCTGTTAGTTGGGATTAAGCGGGGATATTTCATTGTATGGGGAGGTACATTCCGGCGGTTTGAGGCGGCGGGCATTGGTCGGAGGTTGATCAAGTTAGTCGAGTTATGATGGTGAGTGCATGAGTATGTGGTGGGTTGGTGAGACGATGGTGATAGTACTGCAGGGATAAAACGTCTTTTTGAGCCGCAAGGCCAAGTGGAATGACGGCCAAGGATGCCAAGATGTGATAATACTCGTATGAGGTATGGCAAGATGGGTCATAATTTAAAATATCGAGTCAGATTTTGTAATTACGAGAAAATTTTGAGGAGCGTTTAACTGGGTTGTTTGATCTCTTGTGGTCATACTGAGAGGGAGTCGATGGATGTTCTGTTTCTCTCCCTCTTTTCTCTTTGGCCCCACTGCCTGGAGGTTGGTGGTCTTGAGTAGAGTCAGTGCCCGTAGGGTGTTCGAGTGCTGTACCGCCCTACTGGCGCGGATCCGCAAGTACTCGTAGCTATCAAACCATCAGCAAACTAGTCACCAGTAGAAGGTCCATCACCAGGAAGAATATCGATATCCAAGGTATGATAAACCATTAGGGTCCTCAAGGCCACACCGCCCCCAGAACCTCCCCACGGTTGGAGCAGGGGGAATGGGGCATCAGTCAAGTTGGGGCAAATTACACTCTTCTCAAGTTCGCGTTGATCACTATCTTTCGAAAGTGGGCTGACGAAGTGTCGACCTTGAATGGGTCGCCAACTCGATAGTGTTTCCTACTTTTCTTGTTTTCTACAGGAATGTCTGACTACGCGTATTGGGATATGATATGATATCCTGGCTTATTATAAGACTGAGGGAGAATTGAAGGGAAAAAACGGAGTGAGGGGTTGTGCCGGGGGTGGCCAGGTTCACGGGTTGTCACTTGTGAAGCTTCCGGATTATGGATTGGTTCTTGGGTGTTCTGGGGGATGAGATTGGAAGCGCAGTGCCTTTGGTCCTCAGAGCTCCCCAAGAGGTTGGTGGAATGGGTCTCAGTTGTAAAGCCTAGTACTATAATTTATTACCAGTTGGGTAGGGATACTTTCCAGATTCTGTTTTTTCCTGTGATATCCAGGTCTCTTGCGCGCAGCATCCGGGTGACTATGGGGTATACTCGAGTGCTCAAGTAGCGGTCGCTCATACTTTCTAGTGTAGCAACTTGCAAGTCACCGATAGATGTTGTATGATAGCGACCCTCGTGGTGGCAGAGGACTCTTAGGGGGTGCTTAGCATACCAACTTTTGTAAAGTAAGACCTTACAAACTGTGGTTTATAAGGTTTCCCGAACTGCATTTTGTACCATAAAAGCTCCTTATGATGTTTGTCAACGCATACCCTGTATAAACTGTAGTTTGGCATATGATATGACATGATACCTTATGATATCATAATAATATTATTATAACGCGGGGGATAAAAATGAGACTTTTTGGGTCATATCATACCCTGAAAAGGTGAGAAAATGTGTGGTAAAAGCAGTCCAAAGGTTTCTTAAACCCAATGTTGCTGTGTTTTTTTCAAATTGCATTATAAAGCGTGCAAATTCCGCCTTTCAAACGAGATGCTGCCAAACACTCCAGACCTCATCATACGAATTTTGTCGTACCAATCACCTCCTTAACTCTCTGCATCTATCCCTCCTGCTCCCCTGTCTCCTGAAAACGACAACATGATTTACTGAAACCATAGCTCACTTTTCCCCTTGGCTCACTGTGACTGCAGGAAATCCATGATTTCGAAAAAACGTGGTTCTGTATTTTGATTACCGCCGAGCAGCCCCCATTCTTTACACCCAATCAATAGTTCGAGGAATACCGGTACCCTATGGGCAAAATAAAACACAACTGGGAAACAGTGGGTGATATTCCATGATGCCAGTTTGGTATGATACAAAAAATCAAACATCACGCCACCACCATCAACCAATTGGGGGGGGGATTCTATCCGCTCCCGAGGTGGCCGTCTCGATGCTTGGGCTGTGACGGTTTTGTGTGTTCGTTGTGTCTGGCAAAATATATTGTAGACCCCGCCACCCTGCCAGGCTTTGGTTCCTGGGTCCCTGTTGTGCTAATTAGGATTATAGTATGATACCAAGTTTCGGCAGCGAGCCTTCCCATGTGAAGGCTGCTGGGATTCGAGATGTCTCATCTGGAGGGAGTGGATTTGTATGCGGTACCGGTAGTTTGTGTTCTAGTAGACTTTCTCTTCTTTCTTGTTTGTAGGAGACTTTGAAGTTTTGTAAGGTTAAGAGGATGGTGGTGTCGAGGTTTCACAAGGCTACAACGGGGTAACCGTAGTTGTGCTGTAAATTTATTTATGCAGTATCTATCCCGACGAGTAATAACAATCTTCAAGTTACATACGTTCCCTAGATCTTGACGAAGACGGTTTTAAATAATTTAAATATTTTGTAGGATGCCTTGGTGCCGGTACCATACATTATTTAATATCGCCAAGTTTCGGTTACCACAGCTGTGATAATGTTATGGACTTGTACTGTATTTGTTTATTTGCGAGTAAGGTATGAGGAGGGGGAACGAGTGGCAGGCACAGTGTGTTCACCTGCCGGTGATGTTGCTGTCAGCTAAACGGCACATGCCATCTTGATCGAGTGGTTTGAAAGACAGGACCTGGTGACCTCATCCCTTCTGGCTTCCTCGTTGTACAGTAATCGTCCACCTCGCCTTTCCATCCCCCCCCGCACCCCCGCACCCCGCACCCCCGCCATTGGTCAGTTGATTGGAGAAAGATGTGGGAGAATCGCTCTCCCGGTGGTATATTTGAGTGATAATCTTCAAGTCGAGACGTTTATGGATGGGAGGATGAAAGGATCTGCTCGGGTATGATTACTGGCCAGTGGAACTTGCAATTTGAGTGCCCGTTTTTGGCATAACTCTCCTCCCTTCGCCCGCGATTACTGTAACAGGCCTTCTTCCCCACCAATACTCGAGTACTGAGTCTGTCAACTTTATTGTGCTCTACTGTACCCATCACCCACCTTCAATATTGTCAGGTCTCCGCACTCTGGTTCCGATTTCAAGCGCCCGGATCACGGGTGTTTTCTTCCACTGGTCCGAGATACAGGGACTCCGCCAAACCCGGGAGGGCCTGAACCGGAGGGAAAAGAAGAAGAAAAAAAAGAACACTAGGTCTCTGGCTACTCTCCCTGTCTACTTAATCTTATGGTTATAAGGTTAGCCCTATATCCCCTCGCATTCCTCTTGTTTTTAAAAGCTCCCTCGAATTCTACTCTCTACACGTGGTCTTTGTTTTCTTCTGTTTGGTCGTCTAGAATAAGCTATTGTTTCACTGCGAATTCTGGAAGAGCTAACTGTACAAAATGGCTCCTTCTAAGATCGCTAGTCTAGCTACTAAAGTTATCACCATGCCGAAATCCCTTAGCGAGTCGATCGCTTCGGGCTCACCTCAAGAATCTGGTGCTTCTTCGGTGAAGGAACCCACAGCAGGGCAGCTATCGGCTGGGGATGTGAGGCCGGGTGCGACTTACGCATACCAGGACCAGCTGCAGAAGCTACCCATCCCGGACTTGGAGAAGACATGTCGGAACTATCTGGAAGCTGTTAGGCCGCTGCAGACATATAGGGAGCATGTGGAGACAAAGGCTGCTGTACGGGAGTTTTTGAAGACGGATGGTCCGGAGTTGCAGGAGAGGTTGAGGAAATATGCCAGTAGCAAGAGTAGTTACATTGAGCAGTTTTGTGAGTTTTATTCCGCAGGCTTATCGCAGGATTAACAGGTCTCTTGTTAACATTTTCTTTAGGGTACGATTCTTACCTCAACTATGATAACCGTAAGTTTTCGTTTGTGAGCAAGGGTCGAGAGAGAACTCAAGCTAATATTACCATAGCTGTCGTTTTGAACTTGAATCCATTGTAAGCTACCTTCACAATACCTCTAGTCTAAGACTGAAGGAGTTCAGCTTTCTCTTGGAGGATGACCCTACGCCAGCAAGGAACAATCAAGTCACCAGGGCAGCATCTCTCGTTGTTTCCTCTCTATCTTTCGTAAGGGCTCTACGTAAGGAAGAGCTACCACCAGACGAATTTCGTGGGACCCCGCTGTGCATGGTAAGGCACCCTGCATATGAATTATCTGGGACAGGACTCTGGGATTTTCCCTCGTGAAATAATCACATGTGCTAATAAATCACGTGACAGTACCAATATCCCCGGATTTTCAGCACAGCTCGGATTCCCACGGAAAATGGCTGTGTCATGCAGTCTGACCCGGATGCTCGTCACATTGTTGTTATGTGTCATTCGCAGTTTTACTGGTTCGATGTCTTGGATGATAACTCGGATATCATCATGGCCGAGAGGGATGTCGCACAGAACCTCCAGGCTATTGTTGATGATGCTGCAACCACACCGATTCAAGAGGCTGCCAAATCCGCCGTTGGAGTACTTTCCACTGAGAATCGAAGAGTATGGGCGAGTTTGAGAGAGGTTTTGACTAGAGATGGAATGGGAAGTGACAATACTGAGTGCCTGAGGATTGTCGATACTGCCTTGTTCGTTCTTTGCCTCGATTCAACATCTCCTAAGAGCGGTGCTGAATTGAGCATGAACATGCTTTGCGGGACTAACGTTGTTGAGAAGGGTGTGCAGATTGGCACATGTACCAACCGTTGGTATGACAAACTACAAATCATTGTTTGCAAGAATGGATCTGCTGGAATCAATTTTGAACACACAGGTGTCGATGGACACACTGTTCTGAGAATGGCGAGTGATGTCTATACCGATACAATTCTTCGGTTTGCCAGAACTATCAACGGTAATGCTCCTAGCTTGTGGGCTTCCACCTCTCCTGACCCGAGAAAGCGTGATCCGGCCAGCTTCGGTGACGTCTGCACAACCCCTCACAGACTTGAGTGGACTATGGTTCCGGAACTCTCACTCGCTCTCCGCTTTGCAGAGACTAGGTTGGCCGACTTGATTCAGCAGAACGAGTTCGAAGTTTTGGAATTCGAACATTACGGAAAGAATTTTATCACATCCATGGGCTTCTCACCCGATGCATTTGTGCAAATGGCGTTTCAGGCGGCGTACTACGGGCTTTACGGCAGGGTTGAGAGTACTTATGAGCCAGCTATGACGAAGATATACTTGCATGGCCGTACTGAGGCGATCAGAACCGTTTCAACAGAATCAGTCAATTTTGTGCGAAAGTTTTGCGAGAATGCACCCGCTGCTGAGAAGATTGAAGCGCTTAAGAAGGCTTGCCAAAAGCATACAACAATCACGAAGGAGTGTGCGAAAGGATTAGGCCAAGACAGACATCTGTATGCGTTGTTCTGCGTTTGGCAGAGAGGCCTGGATGAGGAGCCCCAGTATACCGATGGCTCTCTCAATGGTATGAGCAGCGACGGATACGGATCCTCCCCGATTGAGGGCAGTTATGAGCAGAGCCCACCAAATAGAGGACATTCAAGAATCTTCTCGGATACCAGCTCAATTTCTGGGTCCGCTAGAGACCAGGGACAGAAGCCTCCTCTAAATGTCCCAAGCATCTTCTCAGATCCAGGATGGGATAAGATTAACAACACTATCCTAAGCACCAGTAACTGCGGTAATCCTAGCTTGAGATTGTTTGGGTTCGGACCTACTAGTGGCGATGGCTTTGGCATTGGGTATATTATTAAAGGTGATAGTATTTCCATTTCAGTCAGCAGCAAACACCGGCAAACAAAGCGATTCGTAGATACCCTTCAAAGTTACCTCTTGGAAGTGCGACACATGCTTCGACAGACCCAGCGTCGCGCTGCTGCCTCTCCCACCAGAATTCGGGCGAGAGAAAATGAAGAGCCGGCTGTTGATACAACCCGCCCACCGTTGATGACTACGAGGATGAAAAGCCGTTCAGGAAGGGCCGTTGAAACAACGAGACAGCCTGTTCGTGCTAGAGACGGTGATGAAAGTGCTTCAACGACTAGTAGAGAGGAAAGCGATGGGGAGGGGGGAATGCTCGGCGGCTATGGATATTTTGACTCCGGCAGTGTAAAGCACTTGCTTGATAACGAAGTCCATCGAAAGCCAGCAGAGAAGACTGCGTCAAGAAGGGTAGTTGGGAGAAAGTTGAGGTTGGGAGAGTACTAAAGGCTTGTTCCTTTCGGGTAGTCAGCGGGGGCGGATGTATTCTATCGATTGCTGTATGACTGTTGGGTTTGTGATATTCGGAGTAGGGGGGTGGTGTGGGTTTTTGTTTTATTGACGCGTTTTGTTTGCCTTGAGCGAATTTGTCCCCTCTCCTTTGGTCATTCGTTGCGTGTCAAGACACTTGTTAGAAATGAATGATACCACTTGTTTTGGCTTCGTTTTGGCCGTGGTAGTTTTGGCATCGGTTGAAATATGTATTGCATTAGGGCGAAATAGTTTTCCGTTTTCTATGGAATGCGCAGAAGGACTTTTTAGACTATTCTTCGGTTACCGATACTTGGGCTTGCTACGGTGTCAGTTGAAAGCTTTAGGTTGGGCCATAGGTGTCCAAACCTTTCTCGTGCTAAACTTTATTATAGCCTACGTGGTATTGTGTAGGTATCGTGAAAGCGCCCTACCGAACCATGGCTATAGAATCACTTTTGGTTCACTTTGGTCTAGTAGTTAGCAATTGCGGTGCGGATTTGTTTTGCATCATCAGTCGTGGCATTCTGATCACAATTTATCAATCGGTACTCTGTACTAGGGGACTCACGATCAATGGACAACCGAGCCCTCACACAAAACACACAGTGCGTTGCTGAATAGGGAGGATAATGAGGTTCCAAGGACACCCTGCCCTTAGCCAGTGTTTACACAATTGCTCACAATTTGCTGCCTTCGAATCTGGCTCAATCGAATCTCGTCTCTTTTCTTCTCTTATTTATTCCTCCTTCCCTTCCTCCTTCCCTTCCTCCCTTCCTTCTTCCTCCTCCACGACCACAACTACCACAAAATTTCCCTTTCCTCAGCATCGGGACGTTCCTTCTTCGATAAACACGACAAGGGTCCAGTTTTACACATAAAAACTTTCCTCTCACTCACCAAAAATGCCTTGCCATAGTGAGAGTACCCGCCCCTGCGGCGACTGCAACGGCTCGTCCGGCGATGCTTCTCTTGTCGCCCGAGCCCTCACCGATGCTCCAAATGGGAACGGAACTTTGGTCGATGTTATGTTTACTGGTGCTACCTGTGAGGACAACCTAGTTGACATTCCTCTTGCACATCCTCTTGTGGTTGGCCGTGACCGTCTAGACTCTATCCAGGAGCCAAAACTTGAAACAGGACAAAAGTTAGCCTTGCTTCCTAAGGTCATCCGCAATTTTTCCCTTGTCGGAAAAGTTTGCGTTGTTACTGGGTAAGTACACAGTTTCTCTGTCGGCTCAACCGTCTATCTGTCCATATACCCATTCATCCACCTCACCCAGTAATTCTGGACGAAAACTGACCTTTCATCAGTGGAGCTCGCGGACTGGGTTACAATATTACTGAGGGCTTCCTTCAGGCTGGTGCCCAAGGTGCCGCGATTCTAGATATCCTTGAGGACGTGGGAATTAAAGCCGCAGACACACTCGGCAAGCGTTATAACACCAAGGTGTTGTTTTACAAGGTTGATATCACCAACGATGAGTCTGTCGAGAAGGTGTTTAGCCAGATCTGTAAGGATTTGGGTAGTATTGATGTGTTGCTCTGTTCTGCCGGAATCGCGGAGTAAGTATTATTCCTAACGTTTTTATTTATTTCCCCTAAGAATTTATTTATGGTTGTTGTAATGCGTTTTGACAGCTCCAACATGCCGGCCGAGACTTACTCCATGGCCCGTTTCCGTCGTCTTATGGACATCAATGTCAACGGTCTTATGAAGTGTTCCCAAGAAGCAGGGAAACAGATGATAGAGCAACGCACCGGAGGATCCATTGTATTGATAGCCTCAATGTCCTCACACATTGTCAATTATCCTCAGGAGCAATGTTGCTATAACGCCTCAAAGGCTGCTGTTAGACATCTCGGTGCATCCCTCGCCCTTGAATGGGCCAAGCATGGTATCCGAGTTAGTGAGTATCTTCTCTGTTACTGAAACTACACTCACCATCACCTAAAAATTGACCAACCAACCAAAACTACACAGATTCGATTTCTCCGGGGTACATGGATACTGAACTCAATCGCGCTCCGGCCCTCGAGGAGCAAAAAGTTATCTGGTGCGATCGTACCCCCATGAAGCGCCTTGGTCAGGAGGATGAGCTCAACAATCTCGCGTTGTTCCTCGCCTCTCCCGCTAGCTCCTTTGTGACCGGAGCCGATGTTATCATCGATGTAGGTCACAATTTCACATTCACACGCTCCACTAAAATGGCTCCTAACAGATACAATACAGGGTGGGTATTGTATTCCTTAGGCATCACCCTAACCCACAACTCGACGGTCTTTTTCTCTTTACTTTACCTTCTATTTTTTATTTTCTTCTTTCAATATTTCCCTTGTCCCCTGGTTTCTTGGGTTTTGAATGTGGGGAAACTAGTTGGGGCATCTGCACAGGAGGAATCAAGATAGTTAGTGGAAGTGAGACAAATTGCGAGTTTGGAAATTTAATTTGGGATATAAATAAATAAAAACGGTATCTGCATTATTTTCTTTCTTTCGTACTCCTTTACTTCTTACAGTGCAGTGCAATGCCTTTGTGAAGCGAAGTGAAAACATTCAGGTTTCCGCAGTCACTACGAGTCACTCGACAGGTTCAACAATGAAAATTTTGTCGGTTTTTTTTTTTTTTTCCCTGAAAGTTGATGAAATTTTCTTTATGGCCTCCACATTTGAACAAATAGCACTTGCGGGGGGAGTGAATTGATGCCAACTTCGCGCGGAGTTGATGTAAACCAAATCCTTGCATGGACGGGCTAGAGAGCAACTATCTGGCTCTTGTGAACTTCTCTGTCTACCCTTCCTCCTACCGTCAGAGACGATAGGATCAACTGCAGATTGAAAGCCATGCGAAAACAGCATCCTTCATGATATCTTGTATGGCTTGTTTGTCAAATCCGCTCACAGTCTGCTCCGCTAGCCTGATCAAACTGCAGGCTGCAGAAATAGATTCAAGGACGGGAGGGAAGGTATGATACTATAGGGAGTATCATAAATTATACAGTCGCTTAGAAACCATGATATACTAGAGGAAGTTTTGCCCTACTGTATTCGTTAGGGTCTACTGTGCCATTACTGTTTGCTGACGCCACTTACCTTCTAGGTGATGCCACCTCTGCCATTCTAGGGCTCGCACTGAACATGGGCTTATGGTGGCCAAGGAATATTCTTCTGAAGACCCTGCGATAGTGCTCACGAGAGGCTGTGACAAGCTCTTCGGTAATCCCAATTGGACTTTATACTAGCGGTATGTCCATCACATCCGCTGGATTTCTTGGGGGTAGCATTCGAATGTCGCCCCTGCACAGTAGACTACTTTCTATCCAAACATTGACTTTTCCACAGCACAACACATTAACTGCGGAAGCAATAATTTACTTTACAAAAGAAATGATATCGCTTTAGCCTCGACGCGAGAGCATTGCTCGAGCAGTAGTTTGGAAAGAGCGATACGAGGGTTGCTGCGCATAAAAAAAAAACCTCTCTTTTCAGGGTCTCCGTGTGTGTGGTGGATGCGCAGCACCGATAGTAGGTGGTGGTGGGGCAGGCTGGCTGCAATGCAGCTTTCCGCGCATTTTCGTGCGCAGTGGGTTTTGACGAATGCCGGTAATCGGAGCAAGGCTTCTCGGGTGAGTGAAATGGTATTTTGAAGTATTCTGGCACATTATGATGGCTATACTCGAGTACAGTACTGTACAAGCGCTCAAGTGCCATAGTGCTAGTGGGGGGAAACGTGCCGGAAAGGGTCTGCTGTCTTAATGGGGGGGGGTAATGGGTAATGCTGTAGTTGCGGGTCAGGTTGTTGTCTAAGCCTGGATGGAATTGTTCAATAATGAATGAAAGCGGTAAGGTGAGGCTTTCTGTTTTGATTTCTGGTTCATATCAGATCAATTATATAGTACTAAAGAGTTAATGGAAATCCATATTGAGGGAGCGGATGCGCTGGGAGATAACACATAAAAACTTCTTGAAATATTTCCTCTATTGTGGTATAAGCTACCAGGTGAGCTCTGTCCTGAGCTCGTTACTAGATAACTTGAACTCTGAATTACCCCACCTGGTCACTCAGAGCCTTTGATCAACCGACACGTTCATAGATACAAGCCTATCCACTCTCCCCCCAAACCGCCCAAAACTCATGCACCATAGTGCCCAAGTGCGGATGAAGCCTTCATACGTGTATTGTACTGTACATTGCATGCATACGCATATACATGTGGAGATATCATACCAGGAAACATTGTACCTAGTGATGGCTCATAATAAATAATTGTTATGCTGCGATCACACAACCTCGTGCTGGTATTGGTAGATCCGCTCAGCAAAGGTTTTCTTTACCACAGCCTTATCGTGATCGCCCGCAATATATATCCACCTTTCGCATACGCACTCACCCACACGTCCATATATCTGGCGAAAACTCCCTCGAGAAGCGCCCACGATTACTTTCCGTTATTCTTCCCTTCTTGTATCCCTATCCCGAAGAGGTCCATTCCACCTTACCGACACCATGAACGGTGTACAAAGTAGAGCCGCCGACAAAGATTCCAGAACCGCTACTGACAATGACACACACCTGCAATGGCTTATCCATGAGCGGACCCAAATGGTGCAGTCTAAGTTTGTGGGTATGGAGAGCGTCGAGGTTTTAGCGATGTGGAGTGGATCAAGTGGGGTCACCCTCTGCCTCCTCCCCTCCTCCTCTTTCTACCACTAACAACCACCTAGTGGTTCAAGCCTTTGGCGAGTCAGGCAAGCCCCGCCGGCGAGTGATGGACGCCTGCTTCCGTCCATTGGGAATCGCTTTACCAACCTTGGTTGTAATGTCCGGCTGGTCAGATACGAGCGAGGACATGTTCAGAGATATGCGGGACTACATGAATCGCGGGAATGGAACGATTAGGACAGTAATTGTACTCAAGTGGCATATTGAGGGCTCGGACGCGGTGGTAAGTTGTAATTTGAAGGTTTACGAGTATGCAAGAAATCGGCCGGATAAGAAGGCGTATATCAAAACGCAAGAGGAGGTATGATTTCTCACTTTTCTCCCTTTCCGCCTTAAAAATTGTTGGCAGTTGACAATAGGGGTCTATACAGGAAATTCTCCCGGGGGATTCCTGCACGGGAGGCATTAAGATAAAATTGGGGGATATATGTTCTACAAAGTTACCTCCTGGGGAAGATGCGAAAAAGGAGTATTCTATGTCTCTTCCACGATTACGGAATATGGCGTTGAGGTTTATTCGTGAGGATAAGTTTCGCCCGGATGGAAGAGAGGATGTGGGCGAAGATTCAGACGAAGTAGATGATGAAGAAGAAGGAGGAGAAGGAGAAGGGGTTGACCCAAATAATTTCCTGGTGTCTGGAGTTGGCGGATATATGGCGGTAGAGGCCAATGTTACCAACGGGAGCAGTAACCAGAGCCATATCTCTGGTAATAACTCTGGCAATAGCCTTAGCAATAATCTAGAGTGCTTCAATGAGAGCTACAATGCTAGGAGATTGTCAGTTATTGTATGGCTTTCCACTTCTGCCCCCTCGGGCATGGATAGCTGACTAACCATAATTCACAATGGTAGAAACTGAACCTACCAGAAGAATTTCTCGGCCATTCCCTCAACATTGCGGAAAAGAAGAAGCTAGGTGCATTCTTCAAGTCCCCGGGACGCTTCTTAAAGAAACTGGCTCGTCGATGTGCCGAAACTGGACGACAGGTCTGCGACAACATGCAGGTGTCTTATGACTACATCCCTGACCTGAGCAAAGTCGCGCTATACGACACCGTTATTCTATGCGGTACTCTCCCTCCCCTACCGAGTCCATAGTCGCTAACAATTAGAATAGACGATTCGGGCTCCATGAAGCACGACGATCGCTACGAAACGATGCGAAAAACTGTCTTGAAAATTTCAGACGTGTGCACCGCCTTCCGGGACGAGGGCATCTCCGTCAAGTTCCTGAATTTCAAGGGGGACAAAGACTACAACGGTATCTGTGATAGAGAGGCATTGGATCAGGTCGTCAGCAGTGTCAACCCTAAGGGCGGGACAAGACTGGGAACCGTACTCCGGAACAAGATTGTAGGGCCATTGATTATTCAGAAGGCGAAGGAAAAGTTGTTGGATAAGCCTGTGCTTGTCACCATCATCACTGATGGACAGGTTTGTTCTCAGTTACTCTTTATTTTAAGGGAGGGATGGTAGTTCATTACGTGGGGATCATAGCCAGCAGGTGAAACCCGAGGTGAACTAAAACGGACCATACTTAATTGCAAGAGGGAACTAGCCGGCTTAAAAGGGCCAACTGAGGAGCTATATGGAGGGTCAGGTCTGGTTCTCTCGCAAACATTCAACCTTCAACCTCAGACCGACTAAACCATCATCTCTACAGCGGTGGTCTTCCAGATAAGTCTCATCGGAGACAGTGAGGATGCGCGAAGCTATGTTAAAGAATTGGAAGACGACGCAGAGATCGGGAACTCGGTTTTCTGTACACGGGGTATAATATTCATTCCTTTAGTGCTGACTCACTGTTGTTCCTAACAGCATGATTGATTTGCAGAACGCCTCGACGTGGTTAAGGGCAGGATGAGTGATCCACAGTATACTGGTTGGGTGAGTGATTTCTGATGATTTCCTCAGGGAGACTTTTTTCCATTTTCTTCTGTTCCGAGATATGTTGCTGACGAAGAGTATAGTTAATCCAGTTGCTGGCGGCGGGGGTAGATCACGAGTAATATTTAGTGTAAGCCGTAGTTTACGATTCTCTTCTCTTGTTGATCTGGTGGTGGTGGTGGTGATATTTTGGGTCGGTTGGTTTTGTTCAGTCTCGGATGCTTGGTAAATTTTATGATAATATTATCATGCTTTCAAACGAAAAGAGGATCGTATGAAGGAGGGATAGGATGGTTCACTTTGCCTGAGGTTGTTCTCCCACCGAAGTGGAGCATAGCGGAGCAATAATTATATAAAAGCAACAGTAGGACGACAAAGAAGCACAGGCCACCCCCAAGAACGGACAACTCAACGCTACTCGAGCGCGGTAAGAAAAATACTTTACTCGTACATTGACAAGATTGTGTGCGCCATCTGTACTTGATTGGGTCCATAAAAGTTATGGCACTATGATACCACGGTAGCCGAAAGATCACACACCCGTAGGGTACTGTACTTGTACAGTACCGGTACCCAGCCCGAGTTACCGCAAAACCCAAGCAAAATCACAGATCAATTCCAACAGGGTGTGTGTGTGGAATTAAACGACAGAACCCTCCTCCACACAAAAAAGATGTCCAGGGGATGTATTTCCCAGTGCTGGTATCACCCACCGAAGCCGCTTCAATTGGTTGCTGGCCGGCTTCTCGCTTGCTGGTGCACTCGAGTATTACTCGGAGACTACGAAATCATCTCATTGCCCAACGTTTCTACCCAAAAAGTATTCGACTTTTGGCGTGGAGGGCACAACACAACTTGGGTGCTCGAGTACGGTATGATAGGTACGATGCCGTCATGGCCGAGTTAGGCTACAAGCGTGAGGATTGCGGTATTGTTGGGGAGTGGAAGGGTTCAAAGTTGGAAATCACAGGCTGTATTTTACCGTGTCCCGGTGGTGTACTGTACTTGTGGGGGTTTGGTGATGATTCTACCGCAATTATATCATACTATGTCATACAAGTGAATTGTTTTGGAGGCCGTGGATATTATGATGTTGCTATTGTATCTTAAATACCGGTATTGCCTGAGATCCGCCAATCCCTCCAGATCGGGGGGGGAAGAAAAAGAAGAAAAAAGAAGAGAAAAAAACATGCTAGATTAGATAGATGGCAGGAAAAAGCAGTGCAGTGCAGTCTTGCAGACTGATAGCAGATGAGGAAAAAACCAGAATGTAAAGCAGGAAAACCCAGGGCATAGATGAAGAGCTTCGCAGCTGACTACCGAGAAAAGGGGCCATCCCAGACGCCCAAGCGCATAGGCCAAAGACAAATTACCACCTGCAATAATCTCTACTCCCCTGAAAAGATTCCCGTCTCCCACCATAAAACGATTCCCTCCTCCCACCCACAGGCACCCGCCTCTCATAAACAGACTCTCGCCTACTATACACAGACTCCCTCCTGCCATTGCTAAAAGACCGGCTTCGGCCAATGTACGAACCACATCTTTCGGAAAAGGTTTCGGATCCTGTACTCCTCCTCCGCTCGTGTCTCAAAACCTCTTGGTCGTACTCCTTCAGACGCATAGATACATCCCAGAGGTCTACCGTTTCGTCCTCAACATCATTGAGATGCGAGCACCATTGGTTGTATCCAAAATACTCGTGAGACATGCGCCCCGTGCCCCATCTTCCAGATTGGGATTCCGGAGATGCGGGAGAACGTGTATTGCGGTGGACGAACGGTGGTCTCATGAATGACGCACGGTGAGCATATCTCTGGTCCGAATTCCATGTCTTCAGTTTAGCTTGCAGCTCCATTTCGGCGGAATGGTAGAAGTCTGAGAATAGTGCTCTCCCAGGCACTACGAGAGTATCGTGTCCGTCGGCGATTCGATAAATAGCCGGGAAAGTGCATAGGACTGGGCGAGTGATACTTTCTACCTGCAACACAGAATACCCTCTTACTCGGGAGTCTTCGGGGTCCATTTTGAAGTTTGCTGTTCCGTTTTCAACGTCAACCTCCGGGATCGTCTGAGCCTTGGACTTGAATGTGGGCTCCCAAGCCTCTTGAGCGGACTTTACAAGTTCCTGAAGAGATTCTGCGAGTGTAGCTGCTGGTGAGGCAGATATGGCCCCTATACTGGCAAGGATTTTATTGACTGTCTTCTGTCGCAGCTTTGCGGCCGCCATCTCGTGCTGTGGTAAGGCCTCCAGCGCTTCAACAGTTAGGCGCTGCCAAAGTGCTTGTTTCGATGGGTCCAATTTCAACAATTCTCCTGCTATGGCTTCCATATTGAAACAGAAGCTAGGAACAACGGCCGAGAAGATGTTATTGACAAGATGGCGGCAGATTATATTCTGAACGGCCGCTATGCGTAGTCTTTTCCCAAGCGAGGATGTGCAAAGAAACTCCGGTGGGAATGGCGATCTATCGAGAGAGGCAGAAGACTCAAACTACAAAAGTTTGGTAAGTTGTAATTGTTCAAGTTCCGAGGTAACTCACCATCCTCAAACTCAAGGGGAGCTGACTGAAATGCTCTACAGCAAACTTCCTGATAAGAACTTCGAGCTGCGAGAACCGTTCTGGGCTGGTTGAGGCATAACGTGTTGTTGTTAGCACCAAGAATACCGCAATTCCTAAAAGGACAGCAATACCTTATGAGACCCGGCTCATCCATAAAACTATGGGAAAATTCCTCCCGCTCTTCCTGTATTACACTCTGATATCTCCCGCTCTGCATCCCCCGCACGGAAGCACCAGGTGGGCCATAGGGTGGGACAAGCCTACCGCTCACTGGATGAGTTCTCCCTGCGGGACTTCCACGATGTATGGATCTTGTATTCCCAAAAGCATTAGGGTTAGGACTCTCGGCCGTGGTGAGAGTGGGGCTAAGTCTTGCAGTATTTGACGTATGAACACAGGACGCGTGCCCCGACAAGCATGGTGACTCTGCTCCAACACGAGGAGTACGGCCAACCATAGGAGATCCAGTGTTGCTGCGTTCGCCAAGTGGCCCAATAGCTGGAGTTGGAGCTTCTTTTCGCACCGAACTTGGCCCAAAGAGGGGTATTCCCTGAGCATCAGACCCTATTCGGCAAATTACAGCTCGTCAGTATGTGGTCGGCAGCCAAGAAAGCAGTCGTAGAGCAGGCGCTAACTTACATGGGAAGAAGTTTGCTCGAAATGGAGATCTCATGGGGGATGGCACTATGGGTCGATTGACCATCCACGCCTTGGGACGGGAAGCTGCCAGAGACTCCCTATCTTCTACCTCATCGGATACCCGCCCGCAATAACTGGCCGCTGCGATTTGGACCGCCTCATCTCTGATATCTGCAAATGGAGATTCTTCATAGTAGTACTCTGACGCAGGACTGGCTCTAGTTAGTGAATTTGCTTCTGCCTTAATAACCCTTCCGCCCGATGCCGAATGTTCACAATGAACCTCAGTAGACATTAATGAGTACACATTATCTCCGAGTTGAATACCGATACCAAGGGGATCTCCTGCATATGGGCCCCCGCTAGCAATAGAATTTCCTCCAGCGGTAACGGGTGGCAGAGATTGCTGGTCTTCGAGAAATCAGCTTTTGCGCTTTCCGTGGTTTCCAGCTAACAATACAGGGGCGCCCTACCTGGCGAACTTCCAGCAAGACTACTCGGACTCTCCGATCTCTCCACCTTTTTCCCTTTTACTATGTCATCCCAAGAAACCTTTCTCTCATTCAGGCTCCTAGACCGCCGAGAGTTGGATGATTTAATCGCACGGGCCGGCTCCTGTGGAGTGAGGACAGTATCCGTAGCTTCGTGTACTTCCGGAATACTAGCCTGTGAGGGTGCCGTAGGAGGCTTTTGAGATGCTGGTTTTCCCCAGAGCGACGAGACATAGGATAACGCCGTGACCAACCTACTATTAGGCTGAATATCAAACCACCAAGGTCAGCACTCTATTATCGCCTAATCGGGTATTAAGAGTGCATAATTTACCATTGATTGCAGGTTACCCTCCTCTTCAAGAGATTCCGGAGTTCCAGCTGGTGCTGCAGCCTGCCTACATGTTGGGCACTCGGGTGCACGCTGATAATACTGTGGAGTTGGCGGGGAGGCGGTGGCTGTACAAAATCCTGCGGGTCCTACCTCCACCTTCTGTGATTCTGTTTCATCAACCCTATGAGTGCCATTTTGCGAACCCACATCTGATTCCCTGGCTTCCACATGCGACTGGGGGTTAGTGGATCCTTCCTTCTCGCCCGCGATCCCGCCCCGGCCAAAGCCTCCATCTATTTTGGCTGCGGTCGACTGGCAAGGAGTGCTGATTTCAGTGCCCCTGAGAGAACCCACCTGACGGCTATGAGGTGTGTCTGGTGGTTTCGATAACGTGGTTCCACCTTCACTACCCATAGCTCCGGGAACTTCAACCGAATCAGGAGTGTTTCCGGGAGCATCGGAACGTGTATCGAAAAACTCCCCGGAGTCCCCCTTCCCAGGAGACATAGTGATACCAAGAGCGGAAGGGATCCTCGGAGCGCTTTCAAGCCCTTCTGTAGAATTAGGTACACCAGCACTATCACTGGAAGAAATGTTCTGGTCATTACTCCTTGTAAGTCTCAGAGAATCAGGCACGAAGACGCCCCCCGCTTGAGGTTCGACCGTCGGGAGATTCTCGGATGCCGAGCCCCCGGTCTCCTCCCTTTGCTGTGCACCAGGGGCTCTGAATTCCTCTTCAGTATCCAAGAATATGCCCTCGACCACCCCTGTATCTGCAACTTCAAAATTTTCGACATCTGTTAAGACGGAACCACCTTCTAACGCACCATCTTGGGATGTATTCTGGGTCACAAAACTTGGAGGCAGCTTCGGTGATACGATACCCCCCGAGAAAGAGACACCGTCACCGATGGCATCATCCGTGGCCCCGCCGGCCAGGGCTGACAGTTCACCCTGAGCACTCTCGGCTACCGGGGCAATTGAATCCAGTGAGGGGGCTGTCGTAAGGATTATTTCTTCAAGGGAATCGGGCCCCGCCCGATCGATACCGGTCTTACCAAACTCCTCAGTAGAACCGGCGGCAATCTTCGGGGCCTCTGATGGTTGTGGTGAGTTCAGTACTGAGCTCGCCTCTTCGGAAGGTTTATAACAGGTCTCCGGACCCCTAGCCTCATCGGTATTCTCACCACTTCCAAGGACCTTAGGTTCCCCTATATCCGCTGACTGAACCTGGAGTGGGTTCACCCCCTCCGAAGATTCAAGGTCAGTATTAGGATGGCTGCTAGAATCTAACTTCTCAATACTGCCAGACCCACCGACGGCCTCCAGGGCACCCGAGTCAATACACGTAGCAGCTTCCAAAAGACCTGAACCCTGTGAACAGGGAGGGGGAGATTCCAAGCAGCCGATATTCTTCTCAGGTGGCTCAGAACAGCTCTTAGGACCATCGATAGGACCAGTGCCCCCAACGGCATCCGTATCTCTCAAGGTTTCCAAGGTATCTATTTCTAATGATGGGTTAGCCTCCTCGAGAGATTCTGAGCCAACCCTAGGATCAATGATGGGATCAGTTTCCCCCAAGACATCGGTATCCTTATCAACCTTCGCGTCTGAGATGTCTGAAATGTCTGAGGTGTATGAGATATCCGACAGATCTGAGTCCTGTGAGGGGCTAAGCGGTGGACTCCATTTCCCTGAGATTCCTGGAGCGGCATCGAAATTAAGAACAGAATCAACTCCCACGGTAGCTCCAACATGTTCAAGAGACGCGCTCACTCGTCCTAGGGGTTCAGAATCGGTATCATCCCCGTTTCCCTCATTGTGAAATTCAGGACCACCGACAGGACCAGCATGAGTGGGTTCGGGGTCGCGAAGGCGGGGTCCAGTCTCTCCAGGAGAATCTACAATACTCTCGGATTCCCTTTTATCTAGAATATCTTTCGTTACGTCCAGTCCCTGATGTGTGTCCTCGGGGGTTATCTGGGCATTTGGCTCATCGAGCAAGGTAACACAAACGTCAACTGCGGGTCGCTCCGGAACATGTGCGCCGCTGGACGAGGAATTGTCGCTTGGATTTTCGGGGTTTTCTGTCTGAAGAATCAGAGTAGGGAAATCGGGGTCTCCCGAGCCGCTCGGTCCCGGATCGATCTTTTTCACGCTCTCTACCTCTGCTGGTGTTGCACGACTACCACCCAGCGAGCAAGTCTTGTTCTCACTAGATCCGACCTCGGGCGGCGAGTCATCACCCTTCTGCGGAGCTTCTGAGGGAATACCGGTACCGGTAGTCGTGTTGCTTGGAGATGTCAGGGGTTGGGGAGCATCCAGATGCTCTCTATCGGGTGGAAAACCTAGGCCACTACCGGTATCGTTTCTAAGTGAGACATCCCCACCATTTTTCTGGTTGTCTATGCTCAGAAACGGTAAGGCTGATGATGCTAGAATTTTCCGATTATCGCTTGGCTCTCCCGTTCCAGTGCTTATAGGATCTACCGGTAGGTTGCTGTTGTCGACGGCTGGCGCACTGGGAGCTTGTTCTAGACTTGAGATCTTCTGTCCGAAATCTCCTGTACCAACCGCTGCAGGAGGTATCTGCGGCTGCAGCTGGTTTCCCTGACCGGGTAGTTGTGATGAGGGTGGGAATTGAGATACCGGTAGCTCTTGGAGGATCGAATTATCGGCCCTGGCCAATGCTACTTCTTCTGCGGCTTTTCGATCGGATGCCACTGTCACTGTCCTCAGTCCATAGCCGTCCTCCTCAATCACTTTCTTAGCAATTGCACGCAACCGACCCAGCGAGAAAATATAACTAGAATTGGGATTGGTGTCCGGGAATTTCCTTCCAAAGATTTCGCTAAATAGCACTGTGACTACCTGCAACTTGTCTCGATCCTCCTTTTCCGGGAGCACAACTTTATTTTACCAATTAGCAAAGTTCTAGTGCTAATAAGTGTAGTGGGCATTAAAAAACGCTACCGACCTCTTCCTGTGAAAGGCGCTCTGTTCTGGTCGATTTGTCCCACTCATAAACCTCCAAATCACATCCAACCTCGTGTAAAGGTGTCTTTGACCACCTGAGCAAAAAGACCTTTCTGACACCACCATTCCCCGACCTTATCCAGTGTCGAGCATCCGAAAGCATTTTCCCATAGGCCTCCGTCCAGCCGGAGACAATAGCCAGCGACGGGAGAGGGCTCCCAAGTGGTCTGAGACAGATATCTAGCTCATCCCGTGGAATTGGGCCATTTTTTATTGCTTCGGATACTGATCAATAATTTCTGGGTTAGATAAATTTAGAGGCTTGAAAGAAGCGATCTTGATAAGGATTACCTTTACCGGCCCAAAACACAAGGTTCTGGTCCTGTTTCTTAGTTACAAAGCCCAACCGCATCATATTGAGCTTCTCCTCAAGTAACCACTGATAGTGACAGTTGCTATGGGTCCGCGCTAATGATTGCTCTATGGGTTCCCGGGAGGTTTGTTCACCCTGCATATTAACTATATAATTCGGGCTACCGAGATTGTGTTTTGTGTTTGTTGCGTATCAAGAGGATGTCAGGGAGCTGGGGAGGTCTTTGGAGAAATTCCGGCACCGGGGATGATTCACTTTTAAGGTTCGAGTTAACTACTGGTCTGCGTTTGATAGAACTTAAGTGCTCTAGTGGGAGGGGGACGTCCCTTCCTTCACCAACTCCAACCGGTATCTCTCGAGGGGAGAGTTCAAGGCTGCGCACGCTGAGCCCTGCCTCACAATTGGAGAATAGTCGAACTCTACCACACCCCCGAATTGGTATAAGAATTCACACAAGAGTATCACCTCATAGGGCAGAGAATTGCCGATTATCCCACTTAATACACGTATCTTCGAGGCCACTGAGAAGCCGCGATTAGATCTTTAGAACCTCTGGCATGGCCTCTAGTGAGATGCTTCCCCTTCGGTGTCATGTGCGATACGAGCACAGTACGTGGCAAAGACCTACGAATAGCGCTACAGAGTGAGAACCCATGACCCCTTTCTACATTAATAATCTTACTATGATACCCCGTTTTCCTGCCCGTCACCCCCCTGCCCTATACTCGAGTAGCGGAAATGGCTTCATTAAAGAATTCGATTAAAGGATATGGTTCGCCGGCGCTCTCATATCCCCATGGCCCTTCGTACATAATACAGGCATTCTATGCATAGAGTACGAGTACAGTGCAGTGCAGATGACTCCCTATCCCCGGTTAAACCGCAAGCACGGAAAGCACCATACCCTAGCGATGGGTGCTTGACTCCAGCCTCGGATTTGGGGGTTATTAGAAGAGTCGGGATAACGGGTGATATAGCCATAAGAGGAACTAGGTTTTTCAGAAACACGGCCTTTGACGTTCCGGCTGAGTTGTAGCAATGCCGGTACTATCTGCGCCGAGTCTCGAGAGGGGCGCACAGTATTGGAGCCTACCGGCAGTAACACGACGTCAATTGGCGCATTCCCATGCCCGATCACGCTCCGTCCAGATTCTGCTGCACTTTACTGGTAGTATCCTTTTTTCTACAACTGGCGGGCCAGTCCGCAGGAGGCGATAATTACCATGGGGGGGTTGAGGTAGTTGCCGCCTGCAGCTTGATTGTTTTCCCCACCCTATCCTCACCGCAAAAAAAAAAAAAAAAAAAAAATTTTTTCTTCATCCCCTTCACACAGTCCGACACAATAATACTGGTAGTCTGAGAACCCATCCGTTTCAGTTGGGATATTTTTGGGTGGACAGTGTTCTCCGATCTTCCAGAACCTCACCTAACAATAACTTTTGATATAATACCATTTGCCCTCACTCAAATTCTGTGAGCCAGCAAGTTCGGATATCCGGGGCAATCATGACCCAGCAATAGTTGGATTTGCTCACGTTAGTTCGGCCCATTCCCAGGAATTTGCGAATATCATGTGCCGTTGCGTAAGGCCGATATAATTGGGTTACCCCCATTTAAAAAAGACCGGATGAACTACTCGTACAGTACTCGCAGTATGATGCGCTGTCCCATCCCATTGTTTATCTCGAAACAGAGGTCCCAATGATCTCCTCTCGATTTCTCCTTACGTATCAGCCTCATCGGTTTCTCCCATGAATAGAGGAGATAATCTCATTACTTTTTTTTTCTTTTTCTTTCTTCTTCTTCACCGGACGATGGGCATCTTACACTCATCGAGCTCATTTGTGTCCGCATGCCTCTCGAGGGATTGGGGTATTCAATCAATGGTTTTCTCATATCCGGATGCCAACTCTAATTCGTGAATTCAGGCTACAGACGAAACTAACTAAGTTATAATGATTCGTGATTCGTGAACGAGTGATTTTCTATGTGAGGTGGCTCAAAAGGTGGCCCCCATGCGCAACCGAAACACAATTCCCAGGGCCAACTTGCGACAAGAACTCTATTATAATAAATTCGCCCATATTGCCATATTATACACGTGGCTAAGGAAATACTGAACTTGTACGATATGGGCTTCTCGTAGTTCTTGACGGATCAACTTCCGATCCACTCCTCAACCCCTAGAGTTCCACCAAGTTCGGATTACTCCCCAGAACTACAAAAGGCATTCACAACGAATTTTGCATAGCATACCGCTTTCAGTGAGCCCCTCGGAATGGGCGCCCAGAGCGGTTGTCTCTCTTAGACAGGCTACAGTTTGCCGTTGAGTGAGAGGACATTGGCAATATAGCAAAAGCAAGTTGGCAACCCCTCCTCCGGTCAACCCTCCCCTCATTGCCTCCGATGTAAGCGCTCTCGGTTGTCAAGTTACTTGTAAACTCGCCCTCACGGCGATACGGGGGAGGGCGGGGGTCTGCCCGATTGGCTGGTGACGAGGTGGAGTGCGAAATGTGCGAAGAGTTGAGAGCCGGGAATAGTGAAGTCCTGGGAACATGCAGTTCACCATCTCTCCACCAAACAGGGCACTCGAGTGCTGTACTCGAGTACAGTATGGTCCTAGGGTGTGCGCAAAGGTCTGCCGAACTCTGCCCTCATAGGCCGAGTCTACTATGATATGCTTGAAATCATATATTTATCCTAGTCAAACCTATCCGGCGTCCACTAGCAAAACACAACCAGGGAAGTTATGATACCTGAACAAACAATTGGCGGATTTCCTCCTCGCAATCCGGTGATGGGGAAAAAAAAAAAAGTCTGTCGAACTCTTGACGCAGTGACTGAGCAAATACCGTTCTCTGAGTGGCCAAGTATGGCTGGAGCGAATAGGGGGAGGTTCGACAGACTTACCCGCAACCCCCGGGCACTTTGCAGTATGAGTGTGATATACTCGAGGACTCAAGTGCGGTACCAGGGCTGTATGCGGGTGCAAGTGTGGGGCTCGTTTTTGGGGCGAAGAGGAGACACAAGGCGTGGATAGATGCTCCACCGTCGTAGTAGTATGATACAGTATGATGCTACCATAACAGCTACAGGGGAGGCCTAAATTGTTGTTTGTGTTCGATTACGGCAGGACATACGTTTTGGGGGGCCCTTGAGGGGAGCATGAATGGATTTAATGGTAGAATGTAAATTGGGAGACGAGGCTAAAGGCACTTCCTCCCAACACTTCACAGAATACTTGTACTCGTATCATACTGAAACCGATTTCGGTACTCTCTGAGGAGCGATATATGATGGGCTTAGGCATGACGCGATCGGCACTCCCGCTCAACTTACCGATCGGGCCCAGGGGGCGGTTAGTCTCAGGTTGGGTAAAGTGCAAAGTTAATGCAAACGCCGCTGTTTATCTACTGCAAGTTATACTGACCGGTACAGTACATTACCCATCAACTGGCGGCGCGATGACTCGTAAGAAAGCCAGCCTTTCAACACCCCTAGCCTCTCTTTGTGAGTGTGTTGAGGATGCCCAACATAGAGTATTTACCTACCGCGTGACCACCACTATGCGGTACCGATGTTGGATGAATGTGAGATCTAAATTTACCCTATGATTCCAAAGTCTGAGAATCATGGAAACAGGAAGAGCTCATGCGAGTGTTAGTTCTTTGTATGGGCAAATATGTAACTTATGACCCATTTCTTAACCGCGGAAACTTGTCGATCCATTTAGCGCATTTTCGATCCCGGCCATTACCCTCCCTTCATCACCCGCACAACCACCACCCCGCGAACCAATACTCGTACTCGAGTACTGAAGTGCGACGGAAGGGTTACTTGCTTCATTGGCATAATGCCAAGCCACGAGCGACGTGGTAAACTACTTGTGTGAACCCCGCTTTCGAAAGCTGAATGGGGAAGAAGGGTCGGTTGGAAAAGATATTGTACGGTATGTTTTTTTTTTTTTCCCAAGATTTCCTGTGTCCAGGCAGCACGCCAAACTCATTTGCAGGGTGGACTCTGCATCGAAGGTTATCATGGTCCGAATTCTCGGCGGGGAAAGGTTACCCGTATTGTGAAGTCATTGCTGGTTTGGTTGGGGTCCTCCCGCGTGGCGCTCATGCGGGCCATCAAAACCACCCTGCATTAGGCTTAGCTTCACATTTTATAGCTGCACGAGACCCTGAGTTCTGAGTTGTTTGTTTGATCTTTCTTTTCACTCACGGACGCACCCTCATGTTTGAAATGCTGGAGTACCGGTATCTGGAAGCGATAAGACTTCTGCTTTCCACCTATGATACTTACACCCTTTCCCATCTCTTCTCACGTGTTTCAAGTCAAAAGATAAATCGTTTCTTGAGGCTTTTTTGTATTCGTCGAACTCACACCTTTTCCCGGAGCAAAAATGAATGCTTCGAAAAATAAATCTCTAAAAGATTCCTCACGTGCATGCACCATATGCAAGAGCTCTGATGCGTGGAGGAGTACGTACTCGTACCGGTACGAATATTCTAGCATTAAACAAACACGTGGAGTGATAAGGTATGTGGAAGAATCTTGAGAGTGGTTGCCCAATTGACTTGGGTTGGAATGAGGGATCGGAGGAGGCGAGTTGCCTCCGCCTCTGCTGGTGTCTTGGGTTGGCGGCTCGGTATGGCAAACTCCTTGTGCTGAAGTAACTCCTTGGGTACCGTTACTATGGACGAGGTTGTAACGGATCGATTCAAGTACCGGTAACAAGGCTTGTCAATAATGCGGATACGGGTACGGTACAGGTACTCAAAGTCACTGCTCTCGCCGATACTAGGATACAAATTTCCTCAAGGGTGTACCGTGCTACCGGTATCGCTATGGTGGAAACAGAGTTGGGCTTTCGATACGATGGCTTATCGGTACTCAGGGTGCTAGATTTTTGGGAGTTTCAAGGAATGCCTAAGACTCCCTTCCTTATCTCGGGAGCAGCGCGCTGATAGTAAGGCGATTTGCAGTACGTTAGACTCCTTTGGTTTGGATCCTCCCTATCTGCTTTGGGACCATAGAAGAACCCTCCTCGCACCTGCTGGGCCGGACCCACGATCAGACTGGCTCATTCGGGTCGGAGAGGAAAGAGATGGAAATTCCTAGGCTATGATAAACTTTGGGGGGGGGGCAACAGGATAGAGAGAAGGCATCAACTTGCACATACCATGCCAGAATACCCTATCGCGTACCGGTATCCAACAGGCAAGCATACTCGGCCCGACAGTGTGGGGGTTCCCTGGCGATTGCCACGGCTGAGCGGGGAACCTCGTGGCCAGAACATATCCATTCGAGCTAGAACATTCCCTCAAGAGGACGGGCTAGGGCGTAAGTAGGGGGACTACGCGCGCCAATCGATTGCCATCCAAGACATATACTCGGACATGGAAGTAAAAATCGAGCAAAACAGGGATATGAACAAGGAATCTCGGGAATCTTGAAATTGACATCATAGAAAAAAAAGGGGTATGGAGAAAGTCAAAATACGGGAGCTTTGCATCTTTGATCATTGTGGAAGCTAGCAGTTACTGCTATCATTAAAACACTTACAAAGTCCCAAGACCCTAATACCCCAACTTCCTATCAAACTTTAGAAGCTCAGGTATAGAAAGTAAAAGAGGGGGAAGCAAAGAAGAATCATCAGTCCCATGTTGCACCTGATAAAGGCTGGTATGGGTTCTTGTGTACTCCAACTTGCCGATCTTTTCTACAATTCTGGCCGCCTCCGTACTTCAATGCAACGACAGGGTTTCTTGTTTTGCTCGATTTTTACTTCCATGTCCGAGTACTATTCTAAGCTGACCACCCTCGCGGCTGAGACAGGATAGCCTGCAGGAATGGGGTACTCTAACTTACTCGAGTAAGTGATCCTGTACGAGTAATTCTGGGACTCGTGCAATACGGTAGTGCATCGACTATCGTCCAAGACAGTGCTGTAATCTATCGGGTACACTGCGCACGTTCAGTGATTAGCTGGAGCTCGCATTACCAGTTGTCGCTTTCTGGACTCAAGAAACTTGCTTGTACGCACGCTTGTTGTCGTCCCCGTGCTCTTGGCTGCCAGGCCCTAACTAAAGTTTCGGTAGCGGCTGACGAGGCTTCCGAGCCGAGTTTCAAGCATCTTCTGGACGTAAGGACCCTGGGCAGAGGGAAATCTTCGGATCGCCGGTTGCCTGCGTGTACCGTAATTGCTCTATTAAAATTTGGGGAACCACGACTGGGGTGGGTGCTCCCAAGGGCTTTTCCACTCTCTCCCTCCGGGTTCAAACCAAATTTGGTGTCGTGTACGATTGATGGCTCTCAATCACTCCAACCACAGATTCCTATGAATGGACCCAAAAGTGTGGACTACCGGCACCGGTTCCCCAGGTTGGAATTTTGAACAGAGATAATATAATATGTCTTGCTGTTAGTTATGCCAAAGGTGAGATCTCCTGACACACGAGAGGCCACCCACCGGCTTACCTACTAGGGTGCACTCCCTTCTGGAAAAATTAATCTCTCCAATTATGTGTATGGGTGCGGTAGACTCCGGTATGTTGGAATACAGGCTGAGGATTTACTTTTGCTTTTAGCAATAAGCACCACCCGAATCGCTCGTAATAAATTGTACCCCCATCAAGACGTGTTCTGGCTGCTGGGCAGATCAGAACCTCGACCACACCACAATCTTCCTAGAGCTAGGCGCGAAAAGCACCTGAACCGCCCCCCCTTCGCCCTCGAGAAGATACGGTATCCTAACACAAGCGAATCACCTATTCGCCGCATACACCAACAAACAAGGCTCGAAATATTACCCTGTTTCCGGATTAAACACCTTGCCATACAGGGGAACAACTCGCACTGCAGCTCTTGAAACTTATGCTGTGCTCGAGTAGTGTAGGTCTCGATAGGGGATTCCCGGCGGGTACAAGTCTCTGTGGTTCTTCTGCTACAGTACGAGTACTTGGAGCTCGGGGTGATTCATTCACTTGACTGGGTGGTGCCGCTGCTTCCGAGTGATAAGTTGGAGATGCCAGTGACAAACAAATTTCCCATCAACTGGTATCAGTAGCCTCCAACCCGGTCACTACTTCTACCTCTGGTGTGGTACGATAGTCTTCGGATTTTGTGACACCCTCTCAACTCGAGTATGGAACCCGTATCCCGATCTCAACATGGAAGTCCACAGCCCCACCACCCCAAGAAAGAGAAAACAGAAAACAAAAAACAAAAAATGCACCAACCATAACGGTGGCGCGCGCGCTTAATTCTCGCGAGTGCAGCCTGTCATGGCTAGGCAGCAATACAGTACAGTGCCGTACAAGTACCCAGAACCCATAGATCCAATTATGGTTTGCCACTCAGCTTCGACTGAAGGTTCATGCATCCATCTCGTCATCCTAACCTCTTCTGGTGGTGGTGATCCAGGGCCTTTCGACTCCACCCCAAGGAAGCTGCAAAGACCTCTTACAAATATGATAAGGTTCATATTTCCTTATTCTTAGGGGCTGAGCTAGTATATAAAGGGCACTTGTTGTCCCCCACCTTGGTCAAACAGCAAGTCCCCGCTCGAATACCTCACAACACCCCAAATTACAATCTCCAAACCCCAATACCAACTCCATCATCTTATCTTAAGCCAAGCTCCCCCCCACACAAACGACCATGTCTGGGCCCTTCCAATCATACATTTCTGGCAACTACAGTGGCAACAGCGGGAGCAACAACACTTTCGGGAGTAACAACTACAACAATAGTCACAATACCACCATCGGAAACCACAACTCGAACTGTGGCAATACAAATAATTCGAACAATAGTACCTGGAATGCCGGCGGGAATTCCTATGACCAGAGACAGGATTATTCAGGACAGGACCGCCGAAAACAAATCAAAAACAGTGGCACCTGGGTGGAGGGCGGTCAACACAGAACAACCAACGTTGCGGGACACGGCGGCTTCACGAATAATGGCGATGGCCCCATGAACAACAACGCTGAAGGTGGTTACATGAATACTGGCGATGGCCCCATGAACGTCAACCCCGGCAGTGGTTTCATGAATACTGGAAGCGGTAACATGAACAACAATACTGGCCGCGGCAACATGAATACTGGCAGTGGCAAGCAATACAACACTGGAACGATCAAGGGTAATCCCGTTTACGTAAGTGCTAAGTAACTCTACCTTTAGGGTTTATGAAACTAATAGTTTCTTTAGAACTAACATCGCTGCTGGGTGTTAAGGATTCTTTTTCCTCATTTGGGGGTGTGAAACTCTATGGATTTCTCGCCGCCACTGTTGCCGTTTTCTGGTGGTTTCTAGTAGCGCAGTAAAGTCGAATTGTTCATCTTCTCCTTCCTTCCTGTCATCTTTTTCTCCTTTGGAAGGTTTTCTCTGGTGCGTTCTTGGGTCTAGTTCGGGGGGCTTGTTTTTTTTTTTTTTGGGGGGGGGGGAGAATTTCAATGATTTCGTTACTATACTCCGCCTATTTATCTTCGTGGAGTGATATTTCGTGACCGTTTTGATATAATACCATATTTGCTCGTGATCCCCTATCTCCGGCGCCTGTAACCTCTGTATTCAGGGATGGTCAAAAGCACCAGAGGGGGATTAGTGTTTTCCCGACACGGTAAATATCAACCCGCTGGATGTATTGGAACTCATTAACTGGTATTCCCAATACTTTTAACCAATGAAGCTAAACATGGCTGCTGATGAAGTGGTGGTGGACGGCAGTTAAGGTGTTGTGGTGCAGCTCTCTCACCGGAGTTGCAAGCTTGCTTCCTATTTGTCACCTCAAGTGCGACCCTCTTTTATCTGTTTACTCCCCACCCGAGAATACTGAACCATGAGCTGTAGTGGGATGCCGTAGAATTTGGAATGAGTGTATTGGAGCGGATAAGTGAGCTTGGTATCATACGAAAGCACTTTCAAAGTTTCCTTTCCGGGATACTTGTATACTGTACGCGAAGGGCTAGTACCGGTAACTTAAGCCAATAGCGCTGGTGGCTCTAATGAAGTAGGGTAAACCTAGCATTGTGGTACTCGTAGTGCCTCGTATTTTGTCGGATTAACCGGTATGATACGAGCGGGGAAGGAGATGGGTTGGTCTTCGCCCAAAAACTTTCTGGATATGCCCTAGTTATTATAATTACCTAAGCCGGACGTTGCGGCTCCGATCTTATCGGTAATTAGCTTCCAATTAATTTTTATTATCCTGGTATCAAATGATAAGTAGCGGACAAGGCTCAAGTGGAAGTTACCCTCCTCAATTTAACCAATTCTGAGCGGGTAAGAGAAAATAATAAATTCCGTATCTGCTCGCCACAATTAATTCACTTCTATTCCCTGGGCAGGGTATCCAACACTTCACAATGTTTATGTCTCGGTTCTTGCCACCGGTTGATCGTGCGATGCGCACACTGGATCGCGCTTTTTTCAGGAAGGTGGTCCCAGTTACTGCTGCGCGGGTACTCGACTCTGCACTGGTTCACACCATCAAGGAGAAGATTCTAAAAGACTTGATCCCCTTCGAAAGGTTCAATCAGAGATACGACTTCAATTCAAAGCTCAATGTCGAAACTCCACTGCTAATTCTACAGCCCCAAGTGAAATACGGTGGTATGGAAGCCTATTATTGTGGTCCTGGTTCTACGGAAGGAGTGTTTTTCTGTTAACGAGAGTATTTTCGACAGATCTCTCAACGGCTTCGGGTCCCACGCAGGAATATGTGAAATCGAAAATACTCGAATTGGTGCCCTATGATCTGAAGTTGGAGTACGGAGATTGGGGTTATGGTATGAGCTCTTCCTCCTCCTCCTTTCCCCCCGCAGAACTTGGCAGCCGTTAACGTAACATGGTCCACAGAGGAAATTATGAAGGCCGTGCTTCCCGAAGATGTCAACCCCCCAAGTATCGATGACTTTCCTCGAATTGGTCCATTATTACACCTGGATGTCCCAGAGCCTCTGCGGGAGTACAGGAATCTTATCGCGGAAGTTATTTGTGACAAAGAGAGAGAGGTGCAGACGGTTTTTGGTGAGCCTGAGAAGGTAGGAGGGGCGTTAGAACTTGGGTTGGCAAACGAAGTTCTGGCGGGTCCTGAAAATTACCGGGTGGAACTCAGTCACCAGGGTTCCAGTTTCACTTTTCACCTCGACCAAGCCGGGTTCCGTGATGTTTATTTCGACACTAAGCTGGCGACTGAGCGGCAGCGTCTTGTGGATACTTTTGGGTTGGGGGAGTGTGTGGCCGATGTTTATTCTGGTGTTGGTGCGCTGAGCGTGGCTGCTGCAAAGCGGGGAGCGATAGTCTTTGCCAATGAGCGGAGGGACAAGGTTTATCAATTGCTCGTTGAGAACCGAAGAAACAACAAGGTGAATTGATTAACATTTGCTAAGCTCTCTTTATGATTGGTTTTGGTGGGTATGGGAGCTCATGCTCTAGGCACTATAGGTCAAGAAAAACCTCTACCTTAAGAGCCAGGCTCCGGCTAGATTCGTCCAACAGCTTGTCCGAAAACTTTTCGAGAAAACAGTGGACTATAAACCCCAGAAAATTAGCAAGCTTGGAAAACTTATCAAAAATCCTCTCAAGAAGGGAGATAAGAACCTCCCCGCCTGCGTTTCTCACATCGTCTTCAGCGACCCTGACCAATCCCTTACACACCTCGAGTGTCTCAGGGGTATATACACGAAGCGAGAGAGACTCTTTGCGAACAGGGGGGGGAGTTTTTGGAAATTAGATTTTCCGTTTGTTCATGTCTACGCCTACCACAAAGCTCCAGCGGAAAAAAAGGCGGATGCGGTAAACGATCTTCTCAAGAAAATCGGCAAGAGGATTGGCCACGACCTGAGACGGGGATGTGTCCAACAGGCGCACTTTGTTAAGAAAGGCTCAGAGGATAACCTTTATTGCATTACATTTAAACTTCCGCCACCTGTGGCATTCGATATTAGAGAGGAAGAACTACATCAAAAACAGCCGGAGATGGTCGACCTCGCCGCCTCGAAGGAAGCCGCGATATCTAAGAGCGATGATAGGCAACCGGGAAGGATATCAGTGCATAGAACATATCTACCTTCCAGAGACCCAGATATCAACAGGTTTGGACCATCAGGAAGGCCGCCATCACAAGTGGAGGGTAGAGAGGAAAAGGGTTTAGAGCCTACCCCCTTCCCTGGAGCGCCTACTCAGATAGCGCCATCGGCAACACCCCCCACTGGTCTACCAGCACACAGCCCCGCAAGTATAACAACCCCTCCAAGGCATCTGGTATATACCCCGTTGGCAAGCTTTCAACCCCGCGATGCCGGATCAGTGGCTACAAAACAATCACAAGGGGCCCCAACGGATAGACCCCCAATGGGTGGAGGGCCTTCGATGACTTCAAATTTAGGATTAATCAAAACCGAATCAGAACTCGCGAAGGAGTTTGCAAAGACCTACAAAGTGCCTCGGGGATTACCCCCCTGGAAACAGAAGGTCCACCGTAAGGAAAAGAAAGCAGCTTGGATGGCGAGGCAAACCAGGAAACAGCAGGAGCAAGCGTATCTAACACAGGGAAGCTTTAATAACCCTCACCGAAACGATAATGGACAACGAGGCCCTGAATACTGGGCCAGCAGCCGAGGTGAGAGGAGGTTCCATTCCGACAATTCTCCCACACAACCAGGATATGGCCCTTACGGATATACAGAATGTGTCGCGGAAAGCGTCGACAGACACTCCGTCTCGCAGCTAGCCGCTGGGTCTAAGGACGATGGCCATGCGAATAGGGAAGAGACAGGACCATCTCGTCCGCTCATTAGATTCCACATCGCCGCTAATAAAACACCCAAAGGGGGTCCAATGATTCGATGGCACCAAGTCGATACTCACCCGAAGATGTTCCGGTAACAGGAGATGCGTTCGTTCAGGAAGGGGGGGAAATGGTTCGACGTCAGTTTTTGCAGGCGAGTTTTGCGGAAATGGGGGCTTTCTGGGGGCTACTAGTTGAGGTTTTGAACTGGAAAAGGTCCTCACGCGGGAGGACCTTTTTTTGTTACTTTATTCTGCTTTGGCTTTATCTTTTTCGCTCTTTGAATTGTAATGCACTTTTATGCATCTGCATCTGCGTCTGTATATAGACAGAATCTCATCCCATCATCACAGACCCAGATCTGGGTTTTTCCTCCCGAGAAAACCTTCTCTAGTACCAAACATCCCAGACTGATGGGGATGCGATATGACACAATGCCATCATTCCATCCCAGGGAAACCGAGCCCTCCTTAGCTCCTACAGAAGAGTAGGCACAAAAATTTCCCCTGTTTTCTCAAGAAAACCCGGGCCCTCTTTCGCCCACGGCACGCCGGGTTGGGCCGAATTTGTACTGTACTGTATCATACAATGGGATACCCAACTATCTTATCGTAAATCCGGGACGGGACATCTCGAAACTCCTACTCATAGCTGTCGTCATCCGGGAATTCCGAGAAATATCTGATTCGTAGACAAGCTAATACATGGTATTGCGGTACCTTTCTCAGCCCCCAGTTTGTTTCCCTCCGAGCTAGGGAGGTGTTTTATGGTAGACATGATAAAGTGCTGTGCACCACGATATCATCCCATCACAGTACAGTACTCTTTTCCAACTCCCGCGGTGTAGAAGAAAACAAAGTGTGCAAGTCTCACCACCGTGGTGATTGGTAACTATTCCGGCCGTTGGGAAAAAGGAAGAAAAAGAAAGAAAAGAGAAATCGAACGTTTGACGCCGCTAGCCGGGCATTGCTTCCTGTGGGGGCTGGATTTGGGGAGCGTGGAAGGCGTGGTGGGTTCGAGGAGAGTATGGATGCAAGAAATTGGAGGGATAGAATGGTCTCTGCTGGTGGGAGGGCAAAGTGATATAGCTCGTGAGTTAGGTTCGAGTATGCGCAGGTGCCGGTGCCGATTATGCCTTGATGCTCCGGTTAGATTTCCGGCGCCGTGTTACGTTCATCAATCGCTCTGCGTCTACCAATGCGAAAATAATGTTCGGTATGATGGGTGCTCTTAATTTACACCGTCCTTTGTAGAAATACTTGGCAGTGGATAAGAGGTGGTGAGGCTATCATACTTGGAAATGGAGAAAAAGAGAGGTTTTCGAGACATTGGGGGCAACGTTTTGCCTCTTCTCCATATCTGGGAGAAAGGTGGTATTTAGTTTGGTAGAGTATTGGTAAATATGAAGTTGGTGGAGTCGTGGGATTGATTATAAGTTTTTTTCTTTTTCTTCAGTGATAGTAAAGTACCGGTACAGTACTGTACAGTAGAGGGACAAAACTTTTCGCCTGGCACGGCAACGGCAACCCCAATACCGTTATACAGGTGGGACCATAAAAGTAACGGGGCACGAGCGGTTTTACACCAAGAATGGCAGGTTTCACAACAAGATATTACTACAGAGAAAATTCACAAAAATACAAACTCTCCCTAGAACAATTGAAAACAGTAATAAGAACATTTTCTATATACAGATATCTGCTCATTTTGCAGATCCTCAAGAATGGAATGCTATTAAACTTTCAAATTTTGCCAAGACACAGTTTTCCCCCCAAAATCAATGGTCTTGGCATGATTTTGAAGAAAGTTTTGTTACCTTTTACTACTACTCTTCAGAGAACTTAAATTCCCTGAAAGTTACAATAGAGGCCAAGTAGTCTACATCTTTTCTGAGGACTATGAAGTTATGCTATCTTTAATTCAAGTATTTGTGGCTGAATAAGTGTGTGGAATTGGCCATTTGTGGTATAAAATCACTTGTAACCCATTACTTCGATGGGCCCACTTGTAGATTTATTGCCTATGCAATTACAATGGTTGTAGTAAACTAGAGATATAGGTATATATCCATTAAACATAGGAAAATCTTCATGTGAAATTGCAGAGAAAAAAAAAAGTCAATACTTAGTATACCATTCCTTTACAAATAAAATAGTAGCCACTTTCCTAGGCATAGACTTCTACAAATTTTTCAAGAGTTCCCACACAATATTCTGAGTCCAAACAACATTTAGAGCTTCTGCTAAACATCTCCTAATAGTATCTAGCCCTCTCTTAGTCTTGTGAATGTCAGGAAAGCACTGATGTAGCTTTTTCTTTAACCTCTTCTAATAGTACTTAATTGTTTTAAAATCTGCTGAATTGTAGGGCCATTTCTAGGCTTTGTTACAGGGCCCTATTTCTCAGGAGCGTGGACAAAATAACCTCGGTTAATCTCATTAACTGGGTAAAAAGATCAGCCAAATCAGACCAAAACTGACAGAGATAGTGCTATTTAAAGTTGTTGAACTTCAAAGAGCTATAACTCACTCAGTTTTGGTCCGATTTGTTTGTTTTTTTCTTTTTTTTTTCTCTTTTTAACTTGAAGTTAATAGCCTGCTCTTGGCGCCCCAATTGTAGAAAACAGGGTCCCATAACGAATGCTAGCTATTTCATAACTGGTACGGTGAAACCTCTGATAATTCCAGTAGGTAGGGAGTGGCAAAAAGCTGGAAATAAGGTGAGGATAGAAACTGGAGGGGTGTCTTGGCAGAGGGGAGGGCTTGACATAACTGTCTAAATTGAGTGATATCCCATGATGGCGAAGAAAACAGAAAGATTTGCATAGAACTTGGACATAATTTACAAAAAACTGAGTAAAGAGTATAAATTAAAAAAAAAAAAAAGAGCATGCCTAGTTAGACAAAACTAAAGACTATTTTTGACCATGAAGTATGATAAAAGACAGCTTTGGACAGTGGTTTCCCAAAGTTTTTGGACTCTCCAGGTCTGCTCCAACATCTACAATGGTTCAATAGCCCTCAATACCGTACTATTAACTTCTTCATACTCCAATAGCCTCTGAATCAGTCCCTGAGTTACCATAAATGCCTCCTGATTAGATATTACTAATTTAGAGATTCCTGTCTCCTCATCAGATTCATTCTCCTCTACTCTTTCTTGATTTTGAATCTCTATTACAATGTCTCTAGTTTCCTTATGATAAACTATAGCAATGCTTTCCTCATCAGTTAACTCACCAGTGACTTGCTTTTTAGATTCTGTATTGAGAAAATAATAAATGGATATAGGATTGTGTACCTGTAGGGTTTTAAAATTGTGCTCAAGAGAGTGGGCAAGTTGTTCTGCTTAAACAAAATATAAGTGAAGGGAAGATTTATTTGAGCTAAATTGGATTAATATACTTCTTCTTGACAATCAGGAGCAAGAAAAAACTGGTCAGAATACTATAGAAGAAGCTCTTGATGCTGTTGGTAAAGGTCAGAACTTGGGCCAATAGTAGAAAAAGAATTACTGAGACGTTCCACTGGTAGGCTAGGTTCAAACGTACTTGTGAGTCTGACATGTTTCTAACAATTCTCAATCATAGATGGAGTAATCAGATTTCAGGCAATTTTGGCCATCTCCATAGCCTTGAGCTGTGAGATTTTGAAGGGATTTGCAGTGACATTTTCTTCATTCCTAAGAATTGCCAATTGAAGAAACTGGTAGTGGTAATAGGCTTTGAATGTTGGTATAATACCAGTATTAAGAGGCTGCAGCTGGGCCGTAGTATTAGGAGGAAGAAACTCAAGTCGAGTGACTTCGAGATCAAATTCAGACTTTAGATGTGAGGCACAATTGTCAACCAGTAGAATAACTTAGTGGTTTTGCCTTTCCATCTCTTTATTAAACTTCTAAAGCCAGTCTAATCAAATCACTCCTGTCATTCAAGCTTTTTTATTGTTATAATAGAAATTATAACCTAGATGGCTAGCAGGCTACTTTTTAAAGTAGTATGTGCAGTGGGCATGGCCAATAATTAGAGGTTCTTGTTTGTCGGTACCACTTATATTGACACTAAAGCCATAAGTGAGCCGAGTCTTATCTTCTTTCCTTTCATGAGCTTCCTGTGTCGCAAGACCAATTGAAGATAGAATTCGATAAAGCAATCCTGTTTTTTCAAAATTGTAGCGGTTCTCTTCAGAGTAATCGTTACAGCCAGCATTAATTTCATCGATTCGATCAATATGCTCAGCCAGCTTAACTGAGTTTGACTCGCCATAAAATTGTCTCTGTTGTAGTCTGGTACACTGCTTGAACTTAGCAATCTACTCATAGCTCTATTTTAGGTGCTCTGGCTCTAGAATAATTTCAAGCTCATAAAACCTCTTTGCTTTAGCTTAAATAAGGTCCTCTGTAAGCATAATCCCTAAAGCCCATTCCACTAGGTTAACACTACAACTATATTAAAGGTACTGCTGTAAAAGCTCAGGTATAATAAACTTGCACAGCTTATAGGATATATTAATACCTTTTCCTTCACATTGAAGAATTCATAATCTTAACATTTCTTCTATTTGAGGAAGTTTAACCAGAGCAGCTCTCCTCTGCCTAGACTCATTTCTGTCAATTTGGCACAATGGTCGTAACCCTTTGTTAAGATGTTAATAATGGTCTTGCTACTAATATAATATGCTTCAGCTAGAGAGGAATTCGAAGAAGTTTTAGATCTGGTTTGAGGAAATTTATGTTGATAGAGCTGAAACTTTGCCTGATTTGTCAAGTTTTGATACTTGCGTCACTGATGTTGCTCTCAATTCACTTATTATTGAACTCGACTAACCTGTTGGCAGGCTATTTTGCTTGGAGAGTTTAATAGTCACGGTGTTGATCTTTACTCACTACCCTCATGACTGTTTTATTCCTCTGAATCCTCCTCAAAATCTCTGTCAACCTTCATGCAAACTGGGGTTGTTTGTCTTCTTCTCTTTCTTCCATCTTTTTCCTGCTCTTTTTTTTATTTTTTAAGCCAATTTTCACACTTACTTTTCCCAGATAGGCGTTTGATGTGTTGAGTGGAGGAATGCGTGGCTGCACGGAAGATGTGGAGCGGGAGTGTTTGCAAGAAGGATTGAACTTAGTTGTATTGCTCAGGCGGTTACCTGCTGGCTAAGTACAAGTGGTAACCATCGTGCGCACCATGATCGAACCCTATATCCATAACTATCTAAACCTTAATATTACCGGAACACATTCCACAACTCAGGTCATTGCCCGTACATAGTAACAACACTCAACACTCCCCCTACGGGCATCACTGTCCACTGATATCTAAGTAAAAATAGAAGTAAAAAAGTAAAAACAGATGAGAAAGGTAAAAGTGTGAAACAGGAAACTAAACTACACTAGACTAGACCATACATACGAACGAACTCAACATGCTTTACTAAAACAAGAGGTTTCGTCAATCCATCCACGATCATATCATTAGTTCCCACATACTCCATAGTAACTTCCTTTCCATCCTCAATAAGCTCTCTGATCTGACAGATGCGTACCCCAATATGTTTGCTGTGAGGTTTATACGTTGTGTCTTTGAACATAGAAAGTGATGCTTGGTTATCGTTGAAGAGCGTACTGACTGGGAGGTCCTTTCCCATGATTTCTGCAACCAATCGTTGAAACCATACTAGCTCTTGTATAGCAGATGCGCTTGTGATGAACTCTACATTGGTGGTGCTGGTGGCAGTTATTGATTGACGTTTCGAGTGCCACTGAATTATACTGGAGCCGAGAAGAAACGCATATCCAGATGTAGACTTGAACGAGCCCACATCTCCTGTGAAGTCTGAATCGACGTAGCCTTCGAGAGACAGCTCATGATCCATTTCTCCCCCCAGACTGAGCATGACTCTGAGATGTTTCGTTCCTGCCAAGTAGTGTAGAACCCGTTTAGCGCAAACCCAGTACTCTTCCGTAGGCTCTGCATTAAACCTTCCAAGGTACGAGACTGCGAATGCAATGTCGGGCCTCGTGCCAGTCGCAATCCATCCCAGGCTGCCAATCAACTGTAGATAAAGCGTCTTATCACAGAGGACGTCGCCTTCGTGTCGCAATCCAGGTTTCTCCTTTTCTATAGGCGTACGGACTGGTTTGCTTCCAGCCATACCGAACTGTTCCAATACTCTCTCAATGTAACCCTCCTGCGTAAGGGAAATCGAGCGTGTCTCTTCCTCTCTAGCCACGACCATCCCCAGGAAGTGACCAACTGTACCGAGATCCACCATCTTGAACCGTGCCTTCAGCTTCTCATAAACGGAGACCACATTCAGAACGGTCCCTGTGATAAGCATGTTGTCGACATAGAGGGCCAGTATCATACTGTCTTCGTGCGTGTAGATGCAACAGTCGAATCTCCCCCAACGGAAGCCCAATTTGTTGAAAAGGAAGGAAACGATCGTCGTGTACCAGCAGCTGGGTGATTGCTTGAGCCTATAGAGACTCTGATTTAGGCGTGCAAGGCGTGCCCCAAATGCGCCGTCCGGTAATGTTATGTAGATTTCCTCCTCGAGTGCGCTTCCCAAAAAAGCTAAAATCACGACATGCATCTGTCGTATAATGAATCCGTTCTTGGCTGCGATCGACAGGACGATTCTTACACTGGCCAGGCTTGCTACAGGTGCGAAGGTGTCTGTGAAGTTGAGTCCCTCAACCTGATGGAATCCCTGAGCTACCAATCTTGCCTTGAACCAGACCGTCTCGCTGGACGGATTGAGTTTGCGTTGTAAGATGAGCTTCATCGGAATTGCCTTCTTGTCCTCTGGGATCCCCTCAACTACATTTAGTACCTTGTTCCTTTCCAAAGTGGCGTACTCGGAGTTGATGGCCTTCTGCCACTCCTTTGCGTCTTCAGATTCCATTGCTGCTTTGTAACTTCGCGGTCCAGCTTCTACCATGTAGACCATGGATGCCATTGCGCTGCTTGATCTAGCAGAAGATGACACATTCCCACTGCGAGTCCGGTGTCCTGTTTCTTTGATTGCTGGAAGCTCGCCTTTCCTTGCATCCTAGAAGGCACTTTCCCCATTGGATTCCAATTCTCGCAGCATCTTGGGTCTCTTATCCATGGGTCTGGCTTCCGGTTCTAGGTCTGGCTCTTCACGTTCTTTCTCCTCTTCACTTTTGTATCTGAGGATCTCCTTGACTTCCTCAACCGCCACGCCTTCGTCTTCCTCATTGAACTCGTCACCCCAAGCCAGCTGTTCTTCTCACGGCTCGACAGCCGGAGCGTAAAAGCGTACAGGCACCTCGCCTTCAGCTGTCTGAAAGCTGAAGTAGGAGGTAGATTCCTCGAATTGAACGTCACAGGAGATGATGAACCGTTTTCATTGCGGGTCATAGAGGCGATACTGGGAGGTAGTTTCCGCATACCCAATGAATATGTATTTCTTCGCCGTCTTGTCGAGCTTCTTTCTGGTCTTCTTGGGCACTTGTGCGTAGCAAACGCATCCCCTAACCCAGAAGTGCTCGTAACCTAGTTTCCTTCTGTACCATAACTCGAACGGTGTACTCCCGGGACGAATTGCATGGGTGGAAAGAAGGTTTCGAACGTAGATTGCTGTCATAGCGGCCTCAGCCCAGTACTGCTTGGGTGCATTAATGGCGTGCAGTAAGGCTCTGGTTGTTCCTATCACCATACGGTTCACCCGCTCACTGACACCATTAGACTGCGGGGTGTATGGAGTCATTCTCTGCCTCTCAATTCCTTCCTGTTGAAGTAGATGACAGAACTTGTTTGATGTGTATTCGCCTCCCCCGTCCGTACAGAGTTTACAAATTGATCTTCCTTGTTGCTTCTCGATGAGTGCTTTGTATTCCTTAAAGCAGGCGAAAGCTTCGGACTTCTTCTTCAGAAGGTAACCTATTTTGTATCTTGTAAAGTCATTTGTAAACATCAGTAAATAGCTGGATCCTCCAAGAGATTTGGGTTCAATTGGTCCAGCAATGTCACTGTGGATCAATTCCAAAGGTTGTGTTGCTCGTGACTTTGCGGGGACGAGAGGGCAAGGTTTGCGGGCCATTTTTCATTATAGACGCAACTAGCACAAATACAGCGGGCCACGCGGCGTAGTCTTGGGATCTCATTTTTCTCCATAGAAAGACATCTAACCGCATCCGTTTCCAGGTGCCCCAATCTGAAATGCCATAAGGGGGCCACTTTCACCGCTTTTTCGTCATTTGCTGGCAACTTTGTCTTACTCATTAAAATCCTATCAGAGCCCACGCTGTGATGGCAGGTCTGAAGGACATAGAGTCCTCCTCTCTCTATCACCTCAATGTGAGTTCCATCCCATTTTCATAAAATAGCTCCTTCCCCCGGAAGGAACTCCATGAAAACACCACTTAACCTCAGCTGAGAGACAGAGAGGAGACCGTTCTTATTGCAAACCGGAACATGCAGGATACCGGCGATGACAAACGCTGTTTTCTGCTTCCTGGTGCTGTCCCAGACTACAAGCTTAACGTCGCCTCATCCCAGCACATCAATTTCCATGTTGTTCGCTACTCAAATCCGGTGTTCACCCTCAGGAATTGGAGTGTAGCTGATGAAGTCTTCTCTTGCACCTGTGACGTGGGTGCTATAGCCGCTATTGAGGAGCCACTACTGGGTGCTCATGGTGAAGGCGGATGAACTGTATGCCGTAAAGAGGGAATTGCTGGATTGGTTTGCGGGTGCTGCCTGGGCGGCTGTGGTGACTTTGTCTTGTCAGATGCCCTTTGCGGTATCTGCCTTGAGCTTTCGACACTCGCTTTGTCGATGCCCCTTCTTCTGGCAATAGTAGCAGGTCATCGATTCCTCCCTGCTGTCTTCTGAAGATCCACGCCGGGATCGTCCATTGGCACCAGACCAGGCCTTCGATTTTCTGAAAGCCCTCCCTTTCACTGTGAGAACTGAGTCCTTCCCTGCTGCTCCACTTCCGTCACAATTGAGCGATGACTCCTGCACCTTGATTGCTGCGATCAGGTTTTCTGGTTGGTCGGGCTTGATGATCTTGGCCTGCAAGTCTCTCCATTCGCGCCAGGATGGAGGCAGTCCACTCAACAAGTAAAAAGTCTTCTCGCGCGGTTTGATGGCTTCCTCAGCTTCGCACAAACACTCAATAATATGCTCCAATTCATGGATGTATTTGGCGGCCGTTCTGTGAGCTTCGAGACTGCAGTCGAAGAGCGAATGGCGAATGTATTAGAGTTCTAACCCAAGAGCTTTGTGATACCCCTCCATGAGCTTGTCCCACAATGACTTGGGATCCTTGTCATAGTCGTCTGAGGTATATTGTGCATAAATGTGCGGTTCCATGGCGTTGCGGATCTTTGCGGTTATCTGAAAGCACTTGCGCTGATATTTGGTGTAGGCAGCCACAATGGCCGCATCAGAACTATCTTCATCAGGCGCAATTTCCTTCCCAGAAACGATCCACCACATGTCTAGCTCTTTCAGTTGGTTGGACATTTGCTGGCGCCAGGGGCCGAAGTTCGTATCACCTAAGAGGGGAAAGGCAAGATGGCCTGTCGGGACGGTATCGACAAATTCAGACATAGTGTAGAGTAGAAAAAGAAAACAAAGAAAGCAATATTGCACGTAGCTCATGAAGTGTATAGTAGGTCTAGAAACAATCCGAAAAGCAGTACGGTATTGACAACCATCTATCGGATGGGCGATTTCTAATAGAGAGCACGGGTCGCGCAGAGGCTCATAACCTGTTGAGTGGAGGAATGCATGGCTGCATGGAAGATGTAGAGTGGGAGTATTTGCAAGAAGGATTGAACTTAGTTGTATTGCTTAGGCAGTTACCTGCTGGCTAAGTACAAGTGGTAACCATCGTGCGCACCATGATTGAACCCTATATCTATAACTATCTAAACCCTAATACTACTGGAACACATCCCACAACTCAGGTCGTTGCCCGTACATAGTAACAACACTCAACATGCTGGAATTAAGATCTGTCATATGTCCTGTAATTGGAAAATATAGGAGGTATGGAATTTTGAGAGGTATTTCTCATATGTCAAATATGGCGCTTCAATAAATAGTGGAAGTAGTAGGATGATGGAAATTTGGGAGGTGGGAAATATTAGAGGTTACTCCATATATTGTTTTCTTCAAATCAAGCTATAGTATATCTTGTAGTATGTATCTTTCCACTATTTTGATAATAGATAGGATCTCCAACTGTGCTCTCTACCTCCTGCCACAATCAACTAAACTATTTCTTAAAACTCTAACATATACAAATCTATCTACATTCTTGTCAAAAATAGGAATTAGGAGACCCTTATTTTTACTTGAAATATAGGTCCATGTAATCAGCTTTATTCTAAGCTCCTGTATAACTCCTTGGATGTAGTTTATATGCTACTTGCCCTGACATGCTCTGTATACCTAAATTCTTTGAGAATAGTTGGACTTTTTGATAATGAGTTTATTAGTAAAGATAATATTCCCAAACTTCTCCTTTACCAAATCTATAAACTCCTTAGCCCAAACTAGCTGTTTAATAGTGTATTTATCTCTCAGAAAGAGTCTTTTCTTAGCTCTCTACTTTAAGTTCTTACTTAATATTGATCGATGTTAGGACTTACTTAATAGTCTTTAGAGAGAGAGTATATTGAATTTGTAAATATATTAGAAGTACCTAAATTCGATACCTAAGAATTACCCTAAGTAGGGTAACTCCAATTGGAATTAGAATCTCTAGTCTCTGTAACTGGTATGGGTACTCAGTTGGAGGTTTTGTTTTATGTTTCGTTTTAAGTATTGTGTTGATACTTGGTTTCTTGTATTGTTTTAACTATTGTTTTAATACTTAAGTAGTTTTACCAAAGTGTATTGCTTGATACATTGGAGTAGTTTTGTTCATACTAGACATGAACAGACTTATGTATTTAAAGATTGCCGGATTCCACTAAGGAAAAGGCAGACTTCGACAGACAGTATTTCAATATACTTGGTTGAATGTTTACTCTTTAGTTTTTCCAATACACTTTTGAAGTTTCTTTTAGTTTGCAGCTCTCATCTCCATTCTGGTAGACTAGGAAACCTGTTAACTATCGTACTTTATCTTGGAACATGATTAGTACTTTGCAAACACGCTACATTTTTTTAACCTCAGCAAGTAGTTAAGAATCTGTCATGTGACATAGGCCTGATCAACCTATTAATGACTACCTCAGAATACTAGCAGAGAGAAGCAGCAGAATCACAATATATTCAGCTTTATCTTAACACCAATATAGAGTCATTAACGACTCAGAGTGGAAAGCAGATTTTACAGCGGGATCTTACAAGGAAGAAACAATCCCAATACTCTGCTAAGAACCCCAAGAGCGACAAGCCTGCAAGGTATCAAGGACATAGCTAAGCAGAGAAAGAGTCAGAACAATCTGCATACATAGAAACATCATGGTCTCTGGAAGAATTTCTACCTATTCCAGTAAAGAAACTTGTACTTAGACTCACGCTCTGAAGAAAGTCAACAAGAAATCAAAATACCTGACATACCTGAACTCAAACTCCACCTACCATCAAAATTCACAGGAGAAGGCACAGATTTTAAACTGGAGGTATTTGATCGATGGGCAACTGAGCTTACACACTCCCTTCTCTTGAAAAAGGTAGATGTAGAAAATCCTACAACCCACTTATATATAGGATTATTCCATAAAGGAAAAGCAATAAATGCATAATACCAATGCTACACAGAATATGGAGACAACCTAAGGCTGAAAGGATCGATAGTACTCAACTACCTTAAGGAATGTTTCCAATCCTCTATTACAATTAATCTATTTCACAAGAAATTTGATGAGCTTTACTAAGTCAATGGATCGTATATTAAAAAAATATAAGACATTGTAACAGACCTCCTGATGTATAAAGATCGGATGAAGGCTAGACATATCTCAGAGTATATCCTAAGACGATGGTTCTACGATGCCATGTACCTTACACTCTGGTGTGAAATAGAACCACTCAAAGAAGATGGCCATGATATGGCAGTAAAAATTACAAGAGCTGAATGAAAGGATACTATACTCTACAAAATAAGGGCATACAAAACTCAAGGTTCCTCAGACAGTGGTGGGTAACTCCAGCATAAGCACTCTAATAACTGTGATGAAGCAATACATCGATCTTTTAGGAAGAAGACAAAATCTACCAAAGAATAAAAATGTCAGAATGGTGAATATTTTGAATGTGGAAAAACTGGACATATGGTAAAGAATTGTCCAACCAAGAAGGACAATGAAAAAGTGAACAAGCAGGAGGCATTAGCTAATAACATTGAAAGTCATAGTGATGATATCTAATTCAGTGAATATGAGGAGATCCATATTGGGTATATTGATGTGGAATGCAATAATGTTCAACCATCCTTAATATTCAAACTCCACCTTACCCTAGAAGGCACTATCCTAATTAATGGCAAGAAGGCTCATGTCCTGTTCGATACAAGTACAATTGGAAGAGATATGATCCGTAATACCTTTGTCTCAGCTTATAGTCTCCTAACCTGAGACTTTAGCCAACTTTTGCCAGTCAATATGATAGTGAAGAGATTACAGTCTACAACCCATGAAACTTGTAGTGCAACTATCCAGCTTGAATCTGCCACCTTACCTCTATAGGAGATGCTGCTAGGAAATCTTGCTAAATACGATGCCCTGATTGCGATGCCAATGCTAAACTGCTACAAAGCTATAAGCAAACATGGAGAATCTATGATCAGGTTTGCAGAACAGAAGGTCAGAGTCTTGAGTCAACTAACAAACAGAGAATACTGAGCAGTTGTTTGTGAAACAACTGCCTAATACTAATTGGATAAATATTCTGTTGTTTTACTGGATTAAATACCGGAGTAACTAGTACCTATGAGGGAAGTAAACCACCATATGTGCCTATGAGATCCCTCTCATCTAGGAAACCGACAAATTAACTGGATCTCGGATGCATACAAATACTAGCTGTATGATTGGATAAATCAGAACATGAGGAGAGGAATCATCTACCAAGCAGAAGTACCAGGTACTGCACCCATGTTTGTCCAATATAAAGCAGATTGCAAGAGAATCCACCCCCTGGTTGGTCTCAAACTACAGAATGAGAACAAGGTTATGGAGAGTTCTGCTATCCCAAACTGAACCCAAATCCTGAATACTGTTTAATAAGCTAGATTTTGAAGTAAAATCGACCTAGGGAATGCTTATTTCCAAACAAGGTTAGATTTAAAAAGTGAACACTTCAACTGTGCCAAGATATCTGTTGGGGGTTTCATTAGCCGAGTTATGTTACAAGGTGGCATGAATGTGCCTGTCACCTTTATGTGGATTATGGAAAACCTGCTAAGTAAGTATCTCCATTACTTTGTATGAGCATACAATAATGATATTCTAATCTACTCAAACTCTGAGGAAGAGCATGCATCACATATGGGTTTAGTATATACCAAGCTAAGAGAAGCCAAATTCTAGGCTAGCTGAAATACATGTATCCTATTTGCCGATAAGTTCAATGTGCTTGAGTATGGAAGAGAAAATAAGGGAATACACACAGCCCCTGGAAAGTAATCTTGTTTAATGGAATGAACAACAGCCAGGAATCAGAAAGAACTCATACAGTTCTGAGGACTTGTGAACTATATTACCCAGTTCCTATTGTAATATGTTACTATTACTGCACCTCTCATAGACCTTACTATTAATGAAGAATTAGTTTGGACCTCTACCCATAATCAGTTCTTTAACAATATTAAGGAGTTGATTAAAAATGCTGATGTGTTAAGGCCTATTGACTACAGTAAACCAGAACCAATATAGCTGATTACTCATATATCTGATATTAGAGTTGGAGAGTAGGTTGGGCAAAGTGTAATGAGACTCCACTGAGTACTATTACAGTTAGCCAAACCGATGCCTATTGTAATACTGGTATCAAGAGACTACTATAGTAGGAATAGAGGTAAACCAGGTCTACTGAGTAGAGGTACTATTGATTAGGTACCTCAGTTGGACATGCTATATGATGCTAAGAAGTACATAGGTACTAGTATGGAGTATGATTACCATACAGGGTAGGATAACCCAAGTAGTCAATTGGGGAGTTATTATGAATTGCTTGATAGTGAGTTGGAGTAGAGTTACCTAACTCTCTAGGATAACTTAGAGTGCTGTTACGCTACCTTTAGACCAGAGTTACCTTACCTTGGGTCCTGGGTTACCCTGCTATGGAACTAAGCTATCCTGCCTCGAAAGTAGCTTATTACCCAGAGCTTTAGGGGAAATTACTAGATTGTTTATTATGTAAAAATGCATAGAGTATTTGAATCTCAGGTTGTGGAGATTACTCCTGCACAACCATTTGAGTTGTGAATAAGCTGTAACTTGTAGGTGTAGTGGCTAACGCCGACTTCTGGCCCTGTTAGGGTCACTAGTATCATGGGCTATAGCTTGGAGAGTTGCTGTAAGTCTAGTAAAGATCAACAGATGGAGACACTCTTGTAACACCATATATACTCATGCCGTCAGGTTGACCAGAAGCTGTCTGCAGGATATGTGAGGAAGTAGAGGAGAGTTATGAGAATGGTCTACAGGTAGTTTCATGCAAAATGGACCAGATCTGACAAAGTAATACTACTTTGAAGTAAGAAGTGGTATGTGAGGTTACCGGAGTCCTCTAGGCAAGGTAATCCAATCCAATGTCCTGAAAGTGTAATAGTATTAAAGAATCATTAAGGATTCTAAGACACATGTCTGAGGTTATGATGAGACCTAGTTTTAAAAGAGCTGACTATAGATAGCATCTATTAGTTATTAACCCCTGAAGGGGTCAATTGGGGGAGCTACTGTTAGGAATACCAGGATCTGATACCTAAGAACCACCATAGGTAGGATAATCCCTCTCAGAATCGGAATACATAGTCTCTAACACCCTGCTCTGGTCCTATTACAGGGCATATATATCACCATAGATATTGATCTCAGTTGTGTCCTGTGACTCTAATGCTACAGATTTGAAGGTGTCGGAATAACACTGTGTACATCATCACCGTCCATCTGACCAGATCCAGTTCACAAGATATATGAGCAGGGACCTTCAGTTAGGTGTGACAAGTGGAAAGGAGTAAATCTATTGACTACTCAGGAAGTTACTAGGCTTCAAAGAGGAGACATCTTTGACATATGCCATAGGTAATGGGATGTTTTCGTGTGAAGAGATAGTATCGAATGATCAAGAATTTCAACAGGAAATCAATACATTCGCAACTACCTTATAATATCTAGAAGAGTCTAAAACTACAAGGAACTCTACCGTAGGAACCAATAGAGTTCACGGAATATTATAAATGGCTTTCAAAAAATGTTGTATTAGAGAGAATAGATTCCAATATATGAACAATGATTGAAATGCTGCTACTCAGAACAACTAAGGATTGTCAACTGTGGGATTATCAATCAGTCTGGTGGAATAGCTTCCAGTAAATTAGTAGGGAGTTCTCTGGAAGATATCTGTTGACAGAGTAGGAAGTTATGAAGGTTTGAAGTCAGGTGACTTTGAAAGGTTGTGATGATGAGTACCTTCAGAGATATAACGTGCAGATAAAACTGATCATTTTATCAACAATGGAGACAATTAGAGCTAACTCAATTCGACTTGAGAACTAAGGCCATAAGTCTAAATACTCTAATGGTGGAGTAATTACTATCGAGAACAGCATAGTTCCAAGAAAGTTATATTGTAATTACCAAAGAGGATATGGTAATTTTTAGGGTCTCTGGGTGTTCGCACCTTTGAAGAATACCGGTTGTTATAAAGTACATTCAGAGAGATACGTAGTTCTATAATAGATAGATGTAGTCCATAAATTCTCAGATGTGGAATATAAATATCAAAGTGCCTCCCAAGCTTTTAAACATCATTAAGTAATGGAGAAGAGACCTTAACAATATAATATTGTTTTTATAATTCTAACTTACTTTACCTATTTTACTTCACTCTTAGTAGTCATAAATGAAATGAGTGAATTTGAACCTTCCTAGACAATCTCCATCTACAGAAACAAATCATAGTTGGCCTAGACAACTCTATTATCTATCAGGTTGTCTCGACCTAACAGTATATTGTTAGATCTTCTTGTTACTAAAGCTCTCTTCCTATTTATCTACCTCCTCCTACTGTACGATATGATCAAGGTATCAAGTGTCCCACCACAAATTCTCCACCAACAGAAACCCCTGCAAACCCGCACTTTATAGCCTGCATAAAAAGAAAGAAAAAGCTTGTAAATGAGCAAAGGAGATGTCTCAACCTCTAAAGTAAATCACTCCAAGGGAACCGATCGATACCTTAGAAGATAATTACTCTACAATTTTCAATCATTCATTCTCTCTACCTCCGGCTTTCCAGAAACCTTTCGAAGGACCAGTAGGCAAAGTCCCCAGTGTCTCTCTGTTCTCAAGAGCCCTCTCTCTCATTTCGAGATCCTCTACACTACGTTCAAACATCTATGCTGCAGACCTTGCCAGACTTGCTGCTAGGGTAAAAATAGTCATCGGTCAAATTGGGCATGATGTCTCAACCAGAATTGATACTGCCTATATTGTCCTTGATACTCTATCAGCTGACTCACAAGCTAATACATGAGGGTTGATAGAAGTCCAGCAATGATTAGTGGAGGCACAAGATATACATGACAGCAATATTGCTGTTATGTTATGTTATTGTATGGTAGTAGAGGCAAATATTTGAGAGATCCAAGAAAGGACCAACAGAAAAATTGCCACCAAGTTGGCAGTACAAAATGCACGACAAGGGCATCATGAGGGAGTAACCACCTAACTGTAGTGAGAAGTTCTCAAATAAGACCGTACTCTGGAATGAGCTTTTCAGGAGTTCAGAGCACAATATACTCAACAGAATCCAGTATTGCAGACTCTGGTATCCAATCTGGCCACCCAGTAAGAACGGAAAGCAGTAATCTATGGTCAACTTACCCCTACCATTTTAAAGGATAAAATCCATATATCCGATCCCTCAGACTTAGTA